>NC_057391.1:44474449-44628837 GCF_019320065.1 Cervus canadensis
GTTCTCTTGCCAGAACTCTATTAGCCTCTGCCCTGCTTCATTGTTTACTCCAGGGCCAAATTTGCCTGTTACTCCAGGTGTTTCTTGACTTCCTACTTTTGCATTCCAGTCCCCTATAATGAAAAGGACATCTTTTTTGGGTGTTAGTTCTAAAAGGTCTTGTAGGTCTTCATAGAACTGTTCAACTTCGGCTTCTTCAGCGTTACTGGTTGGAGCATAGGCTTGGATTACTTGATATTGAATGGTTTGCCTTGGAAATGAAGAGAGATCATTCTGCCAACTAGCCAACTTGATCACAGGGCCACAGTCTTGTATAATTCAATGAATCTAAGTCATGCCGTGTGGGACCACCCAAGACGGTCAGGTCATGGTGGAGAGGTCTGACAGAATGTGGTCCACTGGAGAAGGAAATGGCAAACCACTTCAGTATTCTTGCCTTGAGAACCCCATGAACAGTATGAGAAGGCAAAATGATAGGATACTGAAAGAGAAACTCCCCCAGGTCGTTAGGTGCCCAATATGCTACTGGAGATCAGTAGAGAAATAACTCCAGAAAGAATGAAGGGATGGAGCCAAAGCAAAAACAACACCCAGTTGTGGATGGGACTGGTTATAGAAGCAAGGTCTGATGCTGTAAAGAGCAATATTGCATAGGAACCTGGAATGTTAGGTCCATGAATCAAGGCAAATTGGAAGTGGTCAAACAGGAGATGGCAAGAGTGAATGTCAACATTCTAGGAATCAGCAAACTAAAATGGACTGGAATGGGTGAGTTTAATGCAGATGACCATTATATCTACTACTGTGGGCAGGAATCCCTTAGAAGAAATGGAGTATCCATCATAGTCAACAAAAGAATTATTATAGCCTAACAGAAATACTGCCTCTAGTTTAAAGTTGAGAAAACAGACACAGAGAAGTTAAGAAATGTGTCCAAGACTACATTTTCTAGAGACAGGTGACATTCAAAGTTAGGAAGTTGCACCCCACAGCCTCAGTGGGGTTTCCAAGATTCCAATATGAGAGATGCAGACACAGCAATTCATGACTCCTCCTTGAAGCCCTCCTGCATCACAGAGGTGTTATTAAACTCCCTATTATCTCAGCTTTATTTACCCTTGTAGCCACTTCTCCAAGTGGTTAACACAAGAAGCAACACAGAGTGTGGTTAAGAGTCTGGGTTCAAATTCTAGCTTGACCTCTTCTAGTGACCTCAACTTTAGTTTCCTCATTTGTAAAATGGGGATAACAATATAGTACCTCACTCTTGACATTGTTGCATGCATTAACATGGTAATATATGTAAGGCATTTAGAGAAGGATCTGTCTCTTAGTATGTAAGTATTAGTTGTTATCATCCTAATGTTCTCCAAATGTTTTTGATGTCCATGTTGCCTCTCTGTGTAGAGTTTAAGGTCTGTGAACCCTGAATCCCTTGTCCCTCTAGAATCCTCCAAAAAGGCTGATGATACATCACACAGTGTGTGAGGAGGAACACTGAGTAGGAACTTATGGATTAAATGCCTGTGGGTGAAGCCTTCTATTTTTTGACTCAGTGTCCTGTCTCATAAGCATTATTAAAGATGCATAAGGCAAAAAAAAAAAAAGGTGGGGGGCTTCCCTAATAGCTCAGTTGGTAAAGAATCCACCTGCAATGCAGGAGACCCCAGTTAGATTCCTGGGTAGGGAAGATCCCCTGGAGAAGGGATAGGCTACCCACTCCAGTACGCTTGGGCTTCCCTTGTGGCTCAGCTGGTAAAGAATCTGCTTGCAATGTGGGAGACCTGAGTTTTATCCCTGGGTTGGGAAAACCCCCTGGAGAACGGAAAGGCTACCCACTCCATTATTCTGGCCTGGAGAATGCCATGGACTACATAGTCCATGGGATCAAAAAGAGTCGGACACAACTAAATGACTTTCACTTTCAAGGCAAAAATGCTCATTTGGAATTTTGCTTTTCATGCCCTATATTCACATTATCTGTGACAGTGGAAACCTACATTAAATGTTGTTGTGTTAGTCGTTCAGTTGTGTCCAACTCTTTGTGACCCCATGGACTGCAGCTTGCCAGGCTCCTCTGTCCATGGGGTTTCCCAGGCAAGAATGCTGGAGTGGGAAGCCATTTCCTTCTCCAGGGGATCTTCCTGACCCAGGCATCAAACCTGAGTGTCATGCTTTGCAGGCAGATTCTTCACCATTTGAGCCACCAGGGAAGCCTTATGTTTCTGCCCTATAAAATCAGACCTGAAAATCAGGCACACTTTCTGGGAAGTTCCCCAGTTCTGGGTCAGCATATGAAAGCCTGACCTTCCCAGCAACCATCCAACAGGTGGTGGCTTGGGGAGGACCAGGGAAGGGAGGGAACTGGAGAGGAAATATGAGCTCTGAAAAAACAGTCATCTCTTTCAAAATATCACCAGCAGAATGAGGCGCGTCACATCCAGCTGACATTTTCATTTTATTGAAGAGATGCAAACAAAGCGTTGGGTAAGGGCTTCAGCATTTATTGAATCAGGGTTAATAGCCCTTGGGGCTTTACTTAGTGAAATCACAAAGATCACCAGGCTTATGTTACTAGGGTCATCTTGGAGATGAACAACTTCATTATTTGTCAGCTGGTGACATCCATTAGTAGGTAATTTATCTCTGCAAATTATGTGCATGAGCTTAAAGCGCCAATTTCAAATTTGAAAGAAAGGACAAAGAATTGGAGGTGGATTCAGAACCTGGATCTTCTGCCTGTACCTGTGTGACAATCCAGTTCCTCTATGTAAAACAGATATAATGGGTGGGTTGTGGTGAGAATTTGAGATAACATATGGCAAGTACCTAAACCGTGCCTTGAAAACATTTGGTGCTCAAAAAATAACTTTCATGAAAGAGATGATGTCAAAAGGAAATGGACAAAATGGCTGGGTTGAATGTTAACCAGATTTTCATTCAACAGTTACTTCCTAATTAAACAGAGTTGGACCAGGCTATATCCAACTTAAAGATTCAGATGCATGTGTGCATGCTAGCTAAGTTGCTTCAGTCTTTTCCGACTCTGTGCCATGCTCTGGACTATAATCTGCCAGGCTCCTCTGTCCATGGGATTCTCTAGGCAAGAATACAGGAGTGGATTGCCATGCCCTCCTCCAAGGGATCTTCCCAACCCAGGGACTGAACTCACATCTCTTATCTCTCCTATATTGGCAGGCAAGTTCTTTACCACTACTGCCACCAGATTTACATACTTTAAAAATGGAGTTTACCTCTTTAAAACATACCTAACATTTGAATGGATGTTCAACTGGCCTCATTACTGATAAGTTTCTCTGTTTGTCTTTGTATTTTAACTGGCACCTTGAAATATAGGGCTTTTGAGTATAAGAAAAAGGTTTAAAATAGGAATAAAATGTGTGACAATGCCTTCTTACCACATTCATGGCAGACATTATTGATCAATCACAGTTTTTCTTTTCCTTGTTGCTGAACCCAGATGTGGTTTCTCTATCTTTTTCAACACATTGCTCCAAATAGACTTTTCTAATTGATCATATTTGATATTTGAAATAAATTCTATTTGTCATCCTTGCTTAAATTGGGATAATTGTAGAAATAATAGAAGCCTATAGGATAAATAATTTAGCTGAGTGGATCCTATGTGCCCCTCAAATAAAATCACAAGCAACTGTCTATCTGGTTCAACTCAAGTGAACAAAACCAAAAATCCATCCTTCTTTTATGACTCTGATTTTGCTGCTTATAGTATAGTGGGGGGAGGGGATTGTTTTTAACCATTTGATTAATTTATTTACTTGGCTGCACCAGATCTTAGTTGCGACATGCAAACTCTTAGTTGTGGCAAGTGGGATCTAGTTCCCTGATCAGTGATTGAACTCAAGACCCTGAATTGGGAGTACAGAGTCTTAGCCACTGGACTAACAGGGAAGTCCTGTAAAGTAGTTTTTATGTGGAACTACTGGTATGGATTTGAATCAATACACGTTTCCTTTGAGACCTTGCTGTGTGTAATACCTGGAGTTATCGCCAATATGACAACGCAAAAAGCACAGAAGCAGTCTGTAGAGGGATCTGGGGGTTGTGGTGCCAAGGGCATGCTGTTCCCTTTCTGTCATCAGAGGAGCAGGAAGGATGGATGGAACCTGCACCCGAGAGCCCACCGCATGCTGGAGGCCCTCACTGGAGCTCTTGCCTACAGCAAGGCACACGAGGTTATTCTCCAAGCCAGAACTAATGGTGTGGAGGCTTGCGATAGACTCTGATGCTGACTTAGAAGCCAAATTATTTCTCATTATCCAAAATTTAAATGTTTAGCTTGGAGGAAAATTTAGGTCCAGTGGTTCATACCATCCCCTAGGTAGCTCCTTTAACATTAGTGATTAGTGCTCTGGCTTTACTGGAGATGGGGACCAGAGCCAGTAGGGAAACCAGCAGGTCAGAACGGCCATGGATTTGCAAAGCGTACTCTTGAAGCCTGAGGGATTCCAGGAGGATGCTGGAAGCAGTTATGGGAGTGAATAGGAGACTGAGAGGTAGGGCTTGAAACTGTGTCCAGATCCTTGACACATTTCTAGTGCTTCTGCCCTGAATTTATGGCTGTGCTTTCATCCTCACTGCCATCTAGTTTATTTTCAATGCAGCAGCTACAATGAGTCTGTTAAAATAGAAGTCACATTAGGCAACTCCTTGACTCAAAACCCTACAGTGGTTTCCCCATTTCACTCAACATAAAGGCCAGATTCCTGGCCCAGACTCTTCAAGGCCTTGCACAGTGTAGCCCCCCTTTACCTCTCCAATCTCTCCTCCCGTTCCTCTCCTCCTCACTCACTGCCTTCCTGCCACCCTGGTATTTTTGCTGTTGCTCCATTGTGCAGGTGTGCTATCATGCAGAGCCTTTGCTCAGGCTATTCTCTCTCCTGGGTGCTCTTCTCCCAGAAACCTACTTGGTGGTTCTTCATTTCCTTCTCAAAAATTTGTTCAAACCTCACTTTCTCTATGAGAACATCTCTGACTTCCTTCTCTATTACAATTTTCCCCCACATCAGCTGGGCACTCTGGATTCTCCTTCCTCTAGTTTACTTTTCTCTTTCCTGTTTTATTTATCACCATTTATACCATTGTTTCACCACGATTTACCAACATACTACATATATTTACTATATGTTCATTTACTCTGTTTATTGTTTATCTGCCCTCTCGCTAAGAAGGAAGTTTCATAAGGGCAGGGATATTTATCTGTTTTGCTCACTGATGTTTTCCAGGCAGTTAAAACACTGCCCGACACATAATAGGATTTCAAAAAAATATTTGCTGAATTAGTGTATGAATAAATGAATGGATTTTTGGGTCCCTCACCTCTTCATCAACCAGAGCAACTTCATCTTTAAAATGAGCATTGATGTTAGATCTCTCTGTAAGATTTCATTTGCAGAGTCTCTTCATAAAATTTCATTTGAAAAAGTCCATTTAGAAACCACCACCCTGGTCCAAGGCTCCCTTTACATGTATTAGGGAGACAGCACCCAGGGGAGTCACTGGTCTGGTTACAGCAGAACTGGAAGAGGAACCATCTCTCTGATTTATAATCTTACCCTTCTTCAGTCTTTCACTCTCATCACGCCCGCCTAATGCCTTCCCTACTTCTTCCTTATCTCTTTACACCTGCTTTTAAAGAAGAAGCATTTCACAATTATTTCAATCAATAGTTCCGCTGCTGAGAAATAGTAGCAGGAGTTACTCTCTGAAAATCCTCCTCCTCTGCTGCTTTTTTAAGCTCTGGTTACCATAAGTGACAGGTTTATAAGTATGTGATAAGCTGGGTTTTCTGTTTCCAGCTCAACCACCTTAGGTGTGATTAGGCTTATTGATGCTGTTATTAGCAGCAATTAGCTTACATAAATATCTATATTCTTCTGGCTATGCCAAGTTCCTAGAAATTTCGCAAGCATTTCTTACATATGCAAAGGTTAATGAAGTGATAAACATCACCATCTGTTCTGTATTTTCCTTCCCAGGATTTTTTTTTTGGGTTTTTTTCCTTCCCTTCTTTTTTATGGTATCTTATGAGGAAAACAGTTGGTTAATCAGTCAGCCGGAGTTATAAACCCTTCCTGGGCTTTATCCTGTTTCCAACTTTAAATAAAAAGAAAAAAAATCTACAAAAGGATTGCTAATGCTTATCTCAGTGAGATTTTGATGTTCTGGAGTGAACAATTTGACCAGAAGGACCATATTATGCTGCTGATGACAGAGCATTGTAAGGGTACCCCTCCTTCTATGATGGGTGGTCATGGCGGTTGCAGGGGCTCTTCCCTCAGTCTGAGATGCCTCGCGCCCAGGCCTACCACGGTTGGCCTACCTCGGTCTCCGTATCATCACCGTCACCTGAGACAGGGCTTCCCTGTCGCCAGTCTATCACATCACTCTTGCGTCATTTCACGTTACTTCCCGTACCTTGTTTAGCTATTTTAAAAAACTCATTTACTGTCTGTCTCCAATCCCTTGGATCCAGGACCCCTCTTTCTTGTTCCTTTCTGTATTCCAGTGCCTGGAAGAAGGCTTGGCATGAGTCGCATACTTTCATATAAGCATGTTTTAGAAGCTTGTACCTCATTTAGAGTTGTTCATCTCTGGGTCACCTAAACATCTTTTTTTTGCAGACACAGTCCTTCCCACCCTGTGGAAGCAATTCACTGTATTTTCTTATCTTTGTTTGAAATACCCAAATCAGTTTTATTTTCATGATTGGACCTGTCAACAAGTAATGAGACCACCACTCAATATCTGAAATGAAAAACAAAAGTGAGATTATTGCCCACTATAGGTAGAGGGCTGAGTTGGTCAGGCACATCCGTTTTGAGCAGAGAAGGCTGCTAATATCTTTTAGGGGTATTGGGGAAAGCATGGAGGTCAGGGATTAGAGGACGTTTTGAGGCAAAACTGATGATGTTCTCTGCAGCCGCTGGCTGATACAGCTGAGATAGTTGTTGACTGGTAGTCACTCAGAGGAGAAGGCAATGGCATCCATTCCCGTACTCTTGCCTGGAAAATCCCATGGACGGAGGAGCCTGGTAGGCTACAGTCCATGGGGTCACTAAGAGTCGGACACGACTGAGCGACTTCACTTTCACTTTTCATTTTCATGCATTTTCCAATGCAACCCACTCCAGTGTTCTTGCCTGGAGAATCCCAGGGATGGAGGAGCCTGGAGGAGCCTGGTGGGCTGCCGTCTTCGGGGCCGCACAGAGACGGACACGACTGAAGCGACTTAGCGGCGGCAGCAGCAGCAGTCACTCAGAGGCAGACTTGCGGAAGTGAGTTCATCTCTGATTGGCTAGCCTCCAGAAGTGGTGGTTGATACGGATTGGTTGGTTTTAGAAGTGTGTTCAGTGCGGCAAGTTGTTGATCAACGAAACAGGTTTAATACCAGTTTTTGTGACTTCTCATTACCATAGTTATATACCAGTCTTTTCCTAAAGTTAATGGGAACTTATTGTAAGGCTCAGCCCTAATCAGTACACTCACCTTAGTCTAGTTCTGAATTCTAGGTCTGTTTCCCACTATGCCCCTTATTAATGTTGTGACATTTCTTACTCCTCGGAAGGAAAGTGATGACCAACCTAGATAGCATATTAAAAAGCAGAGACGTTACTTTGCCAACAAAGGTCTGTCTAGTCAAGGCTATGGTTTTTCCAGTGGTCATGTATGGATGTGAGAGTTGGACTGTGAAGAAAGCTGAGCGCCGAAAAATTGATGCTTTTGAACTGTGGTGTTGGAGAAGACTCTTGAGAGTCCCTTGGACTGCAAGGAGATCCAAGTCCATCCTAAAGGAGATCAGTCCTGGGTGTTCATTGGAAGGACTGATGCTGAAGCTGAAACTCCAATACTTTGGCCACCTCATGCGAAGAGTTGACTCATTGGAAAAGACCCTGATGCTAGGAGGGATTGGGGGCAGGAGGAGAAGGGGACAACAGAGGATGAGATGGCTGGATGGCATCACTGACTCGATGGGCATGAGTTTGAGTAAACTCCGGGAGTTGGTGATGGACAGGGAGGCCTGGCGGGCTGCAATTCATGTGGTTGCAAAGAGTCAGACATGACTGAGCGACTGAACTGAACTGAACTGAATGATACCTACTTCTCGGGCTATTGTGAAGATTAAATGTTATAATGGTTGTGAAAACTCTGTAAACTTCTCAAAACTCTGAAATCTTCTCAAAATTTGATAATGTATTCCAAGATGATGTGTAAATTCTGAAGTGCTGTAGTAAAAAATATATCATCTTTTTTAGTATTTATATTATTATTATCTTGCCCTGTTCTTTAAGACTCAAATCAAGTCCAAGAAATGTCCCTGATTACCCAGGTCTGGAGAAGGAAATGACAACCAACTCCAGTATTCTTGCCTAGGAAATCCCACAAGCAGAGAAGCCTGACAGGACCACAGAGTCACAGAGTCAGACATGACTTAACTAAACAACAACAGCAACCCAAGGTTGAATTAATAAATTGATCTTTGTATTCTCTCAGTTTTGACATTTATCATCTATACCACACAAATTAGCCCTTATAATTTTTCCACCTCAATTTATTCAATTTATTTAATTTCTGGTGCTTGGTCTTATTTCCTCAAGCAGATTTTAAGTTACTTAGGGCACAAATCTTATCTTCATTAACATCAAAGAATAGCAAAGTTGGAGTGCTCTTGAGACCAGGGTCAATAAGTAGTAGCACAAGTATCCATACTTCTATGTGAACCTACACAGACATAGCTAATCAATCAATAGCACTCTTTGCTGCTGAGTCCGATGTTGTCTTAATCATTTCACCAGAGCACTCCAGGCCACCACTATAAGTTCAGTGGAGCTTATGCCTGAGATAAAACCTACTTGCCATTCTGGATCTACTCCAGGCTTCTCATTTTCCAAATGAGGAAATTAGGACCCAAAGAGGAAGTGACTTGCTCATGGCATGCATAGCTAGAACTAGAACTAGAGTCTCCTATTTCTTGTCATCTTCTTTCTTCACTGTTGTTAATATCCCCAAGGGTGCCTGACACAGTTGCTAAGTTCATACTGGGTGCTCAACAAACACTTATGACCATCTTTCTCAGGGTTGAGTTTACTCAGGTGTTTGAAAAGCAGAGTATTTCACAATGTTATTGACACTGTAATTTAATATCATTGGCTCTGCTTGGGGTGGCAGCTTAATTCATGATTGTGAATTATCTGACATCTCAGTTCAAATTTGTAGTTTTCAAACTCTTTTCCTCCTGTAATGAGATCTACAAAAGATATCCCAAATCTATTAAATACATAACCCCTTTCACCACTTGCAACAGTCTTATATCAGTCATGCAAATGGAGTCTATAGTTGTACAAAACCTTCTTGGTTAAGTATGAAAAAGTATATCAATTGCATTCATAATGAACATTAGATTTTAAAAGCTTAGATCTAAAAATATATTTGCCCCAAATCAGTTTATTCTCCTCCAAATGATTTAAGACTGAGTTTGTTGCTTATGAGCAAATTGTTCTTCCCAGTTCTTTTTCCAGGTGCTTAGAAAGGTGCTTAACAAAATGCAATTAAAGACAATAGGGTTTTCAAAATCCCACAGGAAATAGCATTTTTGCTCTTTGGGGCCTCTTGTAAACTAGACCCTGACATGGGAAAAAGGAGATTGGAGAGGAAGGTTTCCATGCTCACAAGCAGTTCAGACCAGCAAATCCTTTGAGAAAATCCTTACTATCCATTAACATATGGCAGTAGTTTTACCTACCCTAGTAATCAAGCCATATTCATTCCTTTTCACTTGCTGTGTTATCTCTGAAAACACTGTGCCTTCTACAAATGTGTTCAGTTCTTTAGTTACAAGCCTATTAAACTCAGAGTTTTTCTCCTTACAGTACTTCTCTTCCCCATTTCACTTTGTAAAAGAAAATAGAGCAAACTGGAAATGACGGTTTATTAAGGTGTATTAGGATTCCCTGGTGGCTCAGATGGTTGGTAAAGAATCCATCTGCAATATGGGAGATCTGGGTTTGATCCCTGTGTTAGGAAGATCCCTTGGAGGAGGTCATGGCAACCCACTCCAGTACTCTTGCCTGGAGAATCCCCATGGACAGAGGAGCCTGGCAGGCTACAGTCCATGGGATCTCAAAGAGTCTGACATGACTGAGCAACTGAGCACACACAGGAGAGATTACCTTGTTCATAGCCTTTAATCCTGAAATCACATCACTTAGAATTTATTCAAGAAAAAAAAAATTAGAGAAAAAGATTGGGAAGAGTGAAAAATGTTCAACAATAGGGATAATATGATATTAATCATTATATGCCTACTTCAGGAGCTTTAATACCAAAGACCAATGGCAACATGAACAACTCAAATTATAATCATAAAGAAAAAATAGGGACTTCCCTGGTGGTCCAGTGGTTAAGACTTCATGTTCCCAATGCAGGGGGCATGGGTTAGATGCCTGGTCAGGGAACTAATACCTACATGCTTTAAGGCATGGCCAAAAAATAATTAAATGAAAAATAAAGTAAATTAAAAATAGAAAAAAATTCTATGTGTACATAAACTATTCTTGAAACTGTGTAAGTACTGATATACTTACTGACAAAGACTGGCAAGTAATGAATAAAGACAAAAATTATTTAAATAGATCAGAGTGGCAGAAGAGTGGTTGTGTTTTTTTTTTAATTTATTTTTTTATTGAAGGATAATTGCTTTACAAAATTTTGTTGTTTTCCGTCAAACCTCAACATGAGTCAGCTATAGGTGTACATATATCCCCTCCCTTTTGAACCTCCCTCCCATATCCCACCCTATCCCACCCCATCCCACCCCTCTAGATTGAAACAGAACCCCTGTTTGAGTTTTCTGAGCCATACAGCAAATTCCCATTGGCTGTCTATTTCACATATGGTAGTGTAAGCTCCATATTACTCTTTCCGTATATCTCACCCTCTCCTCCCCTCTCCCCATGTCCACAAGTCTATTCTCTATGTCTGTTTCTCCATTGCTGTCTTGAAAATAAATTCTTCAGTACCATTTTTCTAGATTCTGTACATATGCATTAGAATATGATATTTATCTTTCTCTTTCTGACTCACTTTACTCTGTATAATAGGTTCTAGGTTCATCCACCTCATCAGAACTGACACAAATGCTTTCCTTTTTGTGACTGAGTAATATTCCATTGTTTATATGTACCACAACTTCTTTATCCATTCATCTGTCATGGACATCTAGTTTGCTTCCATGTTTTAGCTATTGTAAATAGTGCTGCAATGAACAGTGGGATAAATGTGTCTTTTTCAATCTTGGTTTCCTCAGGGTATATGCCTAGGAGTGGGATTGCTGGGTCATATGGTGGTTTTATTCATAGTTTTTTAAGGAATCTCCTTACCATCTTCCATAGCAGCTGTATCAATTTACATTCCCATCAACAGTGCAAGAGCGTTCCCTTTTCTCCACACCCACTCCAGGATTTATTGTTTGTAGACTTTTTATTGATGGCCATTCTGACTGGTGTAAAGTGATATCTCATCATAGTTTTGATTTGCATTTCCCTAATAGTGAGCAGTATTGAGCATTTTTCCATATGTTTATTAGCCATCTGTATGTCTTCTTTGGAGAGATGTCTGTTTAGGTCTTTTCCCCACTTTTTGATTGGGTTGTTTCTTTTTCTGGTATTGAGTTGTATGAGCTGCTTGTATATTTTGAAAATTAATCCTTTGTCAGTTGTTTCATTTGCCATTATTTTCTCCCATTCTGAGGGTTGTCTTTCCACCTTGCTTAGAGTTTCCTTTGCTGTGCAAAAGCTTTTAAGTTTAATCATGTCCCACTTTGTTTTTATTTCCATTACTCTAGGAGGTGGGCCATAGAGGATCTTACTTTGATTTATGTCATCGAGTGTTCTGCCTATATTTTCCTCTAAGAGTTTTATAGTTTCTGGTCTTACATTTAGGTCTTTAACTCATTTTGAGTTTATCTTTGTTTATGGTGTTAGGAAGTATTCTAATTTCATTCTTTTACATGTCACTGCCCAGTTTTCCCAGCACTATTTATTGAACATGCTGTCTTTGCCCCATTGTATATTCTTGCCTCCTTTGTCAAAAATAAGTTTCCCATAGGTGCATGTGTTTATTTTTGGGCTTTCTATCTTGTTCCATTGGTCTATATTTCTGTTTTTGTGCCAGTGCCATACTGTCTTGATGACCATAGCCTTGTAGTATAATCTTAAGTCAGGAAGAGTGATTCCTCCAGCTCCATTCTTCTTTCTCAAGACTGCTTTGGCTATTGGGGTCTTTTGTGTTTCCAGATGAATTGTGAAATTTTTTGTTCTTGTTCTGTGAAAAATGCCATTAATAATTTGATAGGGATTGCATTGAATCTGTAGATTGTGATTGGCAATATAGTCATTTTCACAATATTGATTCTTCCTACCCAGGAATATGGAATATCTCTCCATCTGTTTATGTCGTCTTTGATTTCTTTCATTAGTGTCTTATAATTTTCTGTGTACAGTTCTTTTGTCTCCTTGGGTAAGTTTATTCCTAGATATTTAATTCTTTTTGTTGCAATGGTGAGTGGGATTGATTCCTTAATTTCTCTTTCTGATTTTTCATTGTTAGTATATAGAAATGCAAGTGATATCTGTGTATTGATTTTGTATCCTGCAACTTTGCCAAATTCAATGATTAGCTCTAGTAACTTTCTGATACTATCTTTAGGGTTTTCTATGTACAGTATCATGTCATCACAAACAGTGAGAGCTTTACTTTTTCTTTTCCAATCTGGATTCCTTTTATTTCTTTTTCTTCTCTGATTGCTGTAGCTAGGACATCCAGAACTATGTTGAATAATAGTGGTGAAAGTGGACACCCTTGTCTTGTTCCTGATCTTAGGGGGAATGCTTTCAGTTTTTCACCATTGAGAATAACGTTTGCTGTAGGCTTATCATATATGGCCTTTACTATGTTGAGGTAGGTTCCTTCTATGCCCATTTTTTGAAGAGTTTTAATCATAAATGGGTACTCAATTTTGTCAAAGGCTTTTTCTGCCTCTATTGAGATGATCATATGGTTTTTATCTTTAAGTTTGTTAATACAGTGTATCATATTGATTGATTTGCATATATTGAAGAATTTTTGCATTCCTGGAATAAACCCAACTTGATCACGGTGTATGAGCTTTTTGACGTGTTGCTGAACTCTGTTTGCTAAAATTCTATTGAGGATTTTTGCATCTAAGTTCATCAGTGAGACTGGCCTGTGTATTTCTTTTTTTGTGTTGTCTTTGTCTGGTTCTGGTATCAGGGTGATGGTGGCCTTGTAGAATGAGTTTAGAAATCTTCCTTCCTCTGCAATTTTTTGAAAGAGTTTTAGAAGGATAGGCATTAGCTCTTCTCTAAATGTTTGATAAAATTCTCCTGTGAAGCCATCTGGTCCTGGGCTTTTGTTTTTGGGGAGGTTTTTGATCACAGCTTCAATTTCAGTGCTTGTAATTGGGTTGTTCATAGTTTCTATTTCTTGCCGGTTCAGTCTTGGAAAATGAACTTTTCTAAGGATCTATCCATTTCTTCCAGGTTATCCATTTTATTGCCATACAGTTGTTCAAAATAGTCTCTTATAATCCTTTGTATTTCTGCACTGTCTATTGTAACCTCTCCTTTTTCATTTCTAATTTTGTTGATTTAATTCTTCTCTCTTTTTTTCTTGATAAGCCTTTAGTCTGGCTAAAGGCTTGTCAATTTTATCTTCTCAAAGAACCAGCTTTTAGTTTTATTTATCTTTACTATTGTTTCTTTCATTTCTTTTTCATTTATTTCTTCTCAGATCTTTATGATTTCTTTCCTTCTACTAATTCTGGGGCTTTCTGTTTTTCTTTTTTCCAGTTGTTTTAGGTGTAAAGTTAGGTTGTCTATTCGATATTTTTCTTGTTTCTTGAGGTAGGATTGTATTGCTATAAACGTCTCTCTTAGAACTGCTTTCTCTGCATCCCGTAGCTTTTGAGTTGTCATGTTTTCATTGTCATTTGTTTCCAGAAATGTTCTGATCTCCCTTTTGATTTTTTCAGTAACCTGTTTGTTATTTAGAAATGTGTTGTTTAATCTCCATGTGTTTGTGTTTCTTACAGTTTTTTTTCTTGTAATTGATACCTAGTCTTATAGTGTTGTGGTTGGAGAATATGCTTGAAAGATTTCAATTTTCTTAAACTTACTGAGGTTTGATTTGTGACCCAAGATGTGGTCTACCCTGGAGAATGTTCCATGTGCACTTGAGAAGAAGGTGTATTCTTCTGCATTTGGATGGAATGTCCTGAAGATATCAATGAGATTCATCTCATCTAATGTATCATTTAAGACTTCTGTTTCCCTATTTATTTTCTGTTTTGATGATCTGTCCATGGTGTGAGTGGGGTGTTAAAGTCTCCTACTATTATTGTGTTACTGTCAATTTCTCCTTTTATGTTTGTTATAGTGTTTTTTTAATGTGTTGAGATGCTCCGATGTTGGGTGCATAGATATTTACAATTGTTACGTCTTCGTCTTGGATTGATCCCTTGATCATTATGTAGTGTCCTTTCTTAGCTCTTGTAATCTTTATTTTAAGGTCTGTTTTATCTGATATGAGGATTGCTATTCCAGCTTTCTTTTGCTTCCTATTTGCATGGAATTTATTTTTCCATCCTCTTGCCTTCAGTCTATATGTGTCTTGAGGTCTGAAGTGGGTTTCTTGTAGACAGCATATATATGGGGTCTTGTTTTTGTATCCATTTAACCAGTCTGTGTCTTTTGGTTGAAGCACTTAATCCATTTACATTAAAAGTAATTATTGATACATATATTCCTATTGCCATTTTCTTAAATGTTTGGGGTTGATTTTGTAGATCTTTTTTCTTTTCTTATATTTCTTGACTATATAAGTCCCTTTAACATTTGTTGTAAAGCTGGTTTGGTGGTACTGAATTCTCTTAACTTTTGCTTGTGTGAAAAGCTTTTTATTTCTCCTTCAATTTTGAATGAGATCCTTGCTGGGTACTGTAATCTTGGTTGTAGATTTTTCCCTTTCAGTACTTTAACTATATCCTGCCATTCCCTTCTGACCTGCAGAGTTTCTGTTGAAAGATCAGCTGTTAAGTGTATGGGGTTTCCCTTGTATGTTACTTGTTACTTTTCCCTTGCTGCTTTAAATATTCTATCTTTGTGTTTAGTCTTTTTTAGTTTGATTAGTATGTGTCTTGGCATGTTTCCCCTTGGGTTTATTCTGTATGGGACTCTTTGTGCCTCTTGGACTTGATCGACTATTTCCTTTTTCATGTTGGGGAAATTTTCAACTATAATCTCTTCAAAATTTTTCTCATACCCTTTCTTTTTCTCTTCTTCTTATGGGACCCCTATAATTCAAATGTTGGTGGTTTGATATTGTCCCAGAGGTCTCTGAGGCTATCCTCAGGTCTTTTCATTCTTTTTACTTTATTCTGATCTTCAAAAGTTATTTCCACTATTTTATCTTCCAGCTCACTGATTCATTGCTCTGCTTCAGATATTCTGCTGTTGATTCCTTCTAGAGTATTTTTAATTTCAGTAATTGTGTTGCTTGTCTCTGCATGTTTATTCTTTAATTCTTCTAGGTCTTTGTTAATTGATTCTTGCATTTTCTCCATTTTGATTTCAAGGTTTTGATCATCTTTACTATCATTATTCTGAATTCTTTTTCAGGGATTTTGCCTGTTTCCTCTTCATTTATTTGGACTTCTGTGTTTCTAGTCTGTTCCTTTACTTATGTAGTATTTCTCTGCCTGTTCATTATTTTTTTTTTAACTTATTGTGTTTGAGGTCTCCCAAACTTTCCCAGGCTTCAAGGTTGAATTCTTTCTTCCTTTTGGTTTCTGCCCTCCTAAGGTTGGTCCAGTGGTTTGTGTAAGCTTTGTGTAGGGTGAAATTTGTGCTGAGTTTTTGTTTGTTTGTTTTTCCTCTGATGGACAAGGCTGAGTGAGGTGGTAATCCTGTCTGCTGATTATTGGGTGTGTATTTTTGTTTTGTTTATTGTTTAGATGAGGTACCCAAGGTGCTACTGGTGGTTGTGTGATGCCAGGTCTTGTATTGAAGTGGTTTCGTTTGTGTGAGTTCTCACTATTTGATACTCCCTAGGGTTAGTTCTCTGATGGTCTAGGGTCTTGGAGTCAGTGCTCCCACTCCAAAGGCTCAGGGCTTAATCTCTCTCCAAGGACTAGCCTAGGTCCAATCTATCATGATGAATTTCATCCGAAATGAAAGGGCCTTTACTTGAGTTCCAAAAGCCAGTGCAGAAGAACACAGCGGAGATCCCTGACTCAGTGGAAACTCGGTATTGCCTGCCGTGTGGACTGGCCTCCTTGGATTGCAACAGATGACTAGAGGGTCTGTCCTTGGCAGTGGTCAGCAGAACTGTGGTTGTGTTTTGATGGTGACCATTTGTTAAAATGTTCTTTAATAATACAAAACCTTAACAGTCTACCAGTGTGGTTAGTATTATGGCAGATGAAGGGAAAAAAGGTTCTAAATTGGGAGTCAAGATATGTCACTACCTGACAATATGATTCTGCAAAATCCTTTCACTGTTTGATCTCACTTTTTTCATCTATAAAATGAGGACACTCAGCAGCATTTTTCTGTTGATCTAAATTCTATTATCTTCACAGACTTACATTCTTCTTTATCTAAATTGACATTTGAAAGTGTTTTACTACTATGTATAAAATAGATAACTAATGAGGACCTATAGTATAGCACGGAACTCTACTTTGCAATGACCTATATGGGAAAAGAATCTTAAAAAGAGTAGATATATGTATATGTATAATTGACATACTTTGTGGCACAGCAGAAAGTAACACAACTTTGTAAATCAGTATACTCCAATACAAAATAAAACAAAAAAGTCAAATATTTTAAAATGTTTAAGGATGGTAAATACTTGTCACATTTCAGGGCCTTGGTCCAAAAAAGAACTCTCAAGCCTCAATCCCAAGTTTAGAGAAATGAGTTATATAACGTAAAAAGTAATATATCTGTCTTGGTTCAAAATCAGTCATTTTTTTTCTTAAGTGAAAAACCTTTGATTTGTCCCTTTTTTTTTTTTTTCCAGAAAGTTCATACTTAGAACCTACAGCTGGATACCTAGTTAACCGTGCAATAAAATATCTTTAAAAGATGGAGAAATAATGTTGTCTATGCGTGACATGATATTATGAGTGAATAAATCTTGACTGCTAACATAGGATGAGCTGCTCTCTGCTAATTGTTGCAAGGCAGAGTGGTATCTATGTTTTAGTTAATTTATGTGCCAGGACGTCAGCAAGCCAAAGTTCTCCACAGGTGGGACATGGTCACCAAAGATGTTCCCAGGGGCTGTTGGGGATTTAAGAAGCAGTGTTTCCAGAACGCAGTTCACTTATCATGGATTCAAAACTTAGCTCCTTTTTAAGGTTGCTCTTCTCCCTTTTCTCTTTAAGCCCAAGTCCAATCCTCCTCTTGGGTACCCAGAGTCTAGTAGAGGCCGTATGGTCATATGTTGTTGTTGTTGTTTAGTCGCTCTGTCGCATCCGATGCTTTGTGACCCGTGAAGTGGTCATATGTACTCAGTTCCAAATCAGTGTTTTTCCTTTTACCAGCCGTATGAAATGCATCTTTTCTGGGCATCAGAATCTATTTTTTTTTTTAAATGGAGTATAATTGTTTTACAAGGTTGTGTTATATTCTGTTGTACAACAATGTGAATCAGTTGTAAGTATACATGTCTCCTCTCTCTCTCGAGCCTCCCTCCCACCCCGCCCTTCCCACCTCCCTAGGTTGTCACAGAGTACTGAGCTCCCTGTGCTATAGAGCAGCTCCCCACTGGCTCTTTATTTTACACGTGGTATTGTACACATGTTAGTGCTGCTCTCGGAGAAGGCAATGGCAACCACTCCAGTGTTCTTGCCTGGAGAATCCCAGGGACGGGGGAGCCTGGTGGGCTGCCGTCTATGGGGTCGCACAGAGTCGGACACAACTGAGGCGACTTAGCAGCAGCAGCAGCGCCACTCTCTCACTTCATACCAGCCTCTCCTTCCTCCCACAGCCCCATGTCCACACGTCTATTCTCTGCATCTCCATATCTATTCCTGTCCTGCAAATAGGTTCATCAGTAGCATTTTTTCTAGACTCCACATATATGCATTAATAGACAATATTTGTCTCTTTCTGACTTACTTCACTCTGTATGACGGAGTCTAATTCATCCACATCACTGCAAATGATCCAATTTCATTCCTTTTCTGGTTGACTAATATTCCATTGCATATATGGTACCACATTTTATCCATTCATCTGTCAATGGACATCTAGGGTGCTTCCATGTCCTGGCTGTTAAAAGGTCTTTTTATCACTTTGCAGTGGCACAAAGATATCTAATACTGATTGTACCTCTAGTATAATGTCTGGAACATCAGTATCAAATAAAGGTCAGAGCCTTTCTTATTTCTCAATTCCCCCTTTTAAGAATTCTTGTCTAGAGCACTATTATCTGTAACATTTGCTTTGGCAATTTGTATCGTTCCTCAAATGAGTCATATGAGTATAACTTATCTACTAAATCCCTTAGATGTCAGGTTCTAGCTACAGGATAAGCAACTATTGAACATTCCAGAAGCTTGGGGGGAAAAGTCCAGAAACATCATTGATTATGAAGAAACCAAAAATAGAAGTACTATTTACTGAGTGGTTCTACATAATAGGCCCTGTGCAGAGGACATTGAATTCATTATCTTCTTTAATCTTTACACAAACCCTATGTGGTAGGCAACTTTATTACGTCTCTTCTAACGAAGAAATGACATTTAGAAAAGCTAATTGATGTGACCAAGAGACATGGCTAGTAAACATCAGCTGAGATCTGGAATCCATGTCCCTCTGACTTTGAATATGAACTCCTTTTTTAAAAAATGGATTTACTGTCAGTGACCAACACTTGGAGAGTTGCTGCAGTCTCCAGGCCCAGATTTGTATGTGGAGTGGCACCTAGGACTAATGACTGTCAGAAACTGGCTCTGCAGCTGTGTTCTAGCTCTGGTGGCATCAGATAGCTCATATTTCTGCTCCCCCAACTTCAGGGTGATATAGAAAGGAAAGAAGAGATTGTTGATCCCTTGACAAAGATGATTTCTATTAACCTACCAACCAGAAAAGTAAGAGTGTCTCTAAGCTCCATCTATTCAGACTTTTCTCTAGTGATATAATTATTTCCTTTAACTGACTCTCACAGAATTTGATCCTGATCTATGATAAATCTCTTTTATCTGAATTGTTGTAAGTGACTAAATTACTGGCTTTGGGAAAGAAGTTCAAAGATTCATGAAACTTGAAAGGAATTGCCACTGAATATTTTAAAAATTCTGATGTTCTAGGATTCTTTTAATGCACCCAGATATTTTATAGATATGTTATACCAATATAATAATGGTTACATTACTTTGAAATTCTGCCCTAATTGAGACCTTTGCCTAATTATTAATGCTACATTTTAATTATTAAAGTAAAACTGTCATCAAAATTCTTGAGGGGACTGAGGTACATGGTTATAACAACACATAAGCAACAGAATAGAAACTTTGTAAAATGTAAAAATATATATATAGAAACTTTGAATATGTGTTTCCTTCAAAAGATCTTTATATGTGCAAGCTTTGGTGAGGATGTAGGGCAAACAGAACTCTGACATGTTAGTGGGAAATTTAAATGGTATAATCATTTTGTCACTTTCTTATGTGATGATCCACTCTAGGTATTTATGCAAGAGAAATGAAAGTGCATGCTCACACAAAATCTTGTACATGATTAGTCACAGTAGCTTTATTTGGAATAGTTAAAAACTAGAAACAATCTAAATCTCCATTAATAGGTGAATGCTGATTCTGGAAGTCTAGCTTCCTAAATGGGGTCAGATTTTCTTTTTTTAAAAAAATTTATTCTATTGAAGTATAGTTGATTTACAAGGCTATGATAATTTCTGCTTTACAGTAAAGTGATTATATATATATATATATGTGTATATATATATTCATTTTCCCTTATGGTTTTTCACAGGATATTGAATATAGTTCCCTGTGCTCTACAGTAGGGCCTTGCTGTTTATCCATCTGGGGGTCAACTTTTCTCTAGCTGCTTCCCTGGTGGCTCAGATGGTAAAGAATCTGCCTGCAATACAGGAGACCCAGGTGTGATCCCTGGGTTGGGAAGATCCCCTGGAGACACAACTGGCAACTCACTCCAGTATTCTTGCCTGGGAAATATCACGGACAGAGGATCCTGGTGGGCTACAGTCCATGGGGTTGCAAGGAATCAGACACAGCTAAGTGACTCACACACACACAAATAGTTGTAAATGTATACTGCAAGCAACAAGGCAACCGCTAAAGAAAATTTTTCAAAGAAATATAATTGATATGAAGAGGGAGAAGAGAAAATGAAATCCTATAAAATGCTCAGTTAAAAGCAAACAATGCAGAAAAAGAAGGAAAGAGGGGTAAAAAAAAAAAACAACAAGTACGAGGAATAGAAAATAGTTACAAACAGGTGAATAAATAAAAGAGTTGTGGTTTATCCATTCAATAGCTCTTCATTTAGCAATATAAAGAAACACACTATTGATATGGAAAAAATATGGATATACCTCAAAATACTAATGCTACATGAAAGAAGGTAATCGTCCCACTGACTCCAAATATATAATTTTTCTATTTACATAAAATTTTATAAACTAATCTGTAGTGAAGAAAGCAGATGGTTCCCTGAGGACCAGAGAGGGGAGGTGAAGAGGGCAGGAGAAAGGGATTACAAAGGAGCATAAAGAAGCTCTTGGGAATCAGGAATGTGTTCATTATCTTGATTTTGGTGCTGGTTTCATGGGTGCATGTGTATGTCAAAACTCATGAAATTGTATGCTTGAAACAAGTGTCATTTATTGTATGCCAATTGTACTTAAAATTTTTTTTAATAGCTTACATGAGGAAAGATGATGAGATGTGAAAAAAGCAGTGAGCATGGAGGTCTGAGAGGTCTGTAATTAAATTCATGATTTAGTTAGTGTAAGACCTCATGAAACTTTTTAAATTCTTCTGAGTAAAAATGTCCTTCTCTGTAAAATGGATATTGTCTGTATCAGTTAAGATTGTGTTCACATAGATCTGAATACTTGACAATGGCTGAAACAGGTAAAGGATGTATTTGTCTCATAAACAGGAACTTTGGGTTTAGGCTGTCCAGAGCTAGCCTGGAGGATTGGTGATGTTATTGGGGAACCAAGATCATTTGGGAAAGACTAGATATCTCTTCAAGAACATTAGAGATACCAGCGGAACATTTCATGAAAAGATAGACACAATAAAGGACAGAAATGGTATGAACCTAACAAAAGCAGAAGATATAAAGAAGAGGTGGCAAGAAAACAGAGGAGAACTGTACAAAAAAGGTCAAGAAGCAACAGTTAGAACCAAACATGAAAAAACAGACTGGTTCCAAATTGGGAAAGGAGTACGTCAAGGCTGTATTTTGTCACCCTGTTTATTTAACTTCTATACAGAGTACATCATGTGAAATGCTGGGCTGGAGGAAGCACAAGCTGGAATCAAGATTGCTGGGAGAAATAACAGTAACCTCAGATAGACAGATGACACCACCCTTATGGCAGAAAGTGAAGAACTAAAGAGCCTCCTGATGAAAGTGAAAGAGGAGAGTGAAAAAGTTGGCTTAAAACTCAGCATTCAAAAAACAAAGATCATGGCATCTGGTCCCATCACTTCATGGCAAATAGATGGGGAAACAATGGAAACAGGGACAGACTTTGTTTTTTTGGGCTCCAAAATCCCTGAAGATGGTGACTGCAGCCATGAAATTAAAAGACAATTACTCCTTAGAAGGAAAGTTATGACCAACCTAGACAGCATATTAAAAAGCAGAGACACTACTTTGCCAACAAAGGCCTGTCTAGTCAAAGCTGTAGTTTTTCCAGCAGTCATGTATGAATGTGAGAATTGGACCATAAAGAAAGCTGAACGCCAAAGAATTGATGCTTTTGAGATGTGGTGTTGGAGAAGACTCTTGAGAGTCCCTTGCACTACAAGGAGATCAAGCCAGTCATTCCTAAGGAAATCAGTCCTGAATATTCATTGGACGGCCTGATGCTGAAGCTGAAGCTCCAATACTTTGGCCACCTGATGCAAAGAACTGACTCTTTGGAAAGACCCTGATGCTGGGAAAGATTGAAGGCAGGAGGAGAAGGGGATGACCGAGGATGAGATGGTTGGATGGCATCAGGAACTCAGTGGATATGAGTTTGAGCAAGCTCTGGGAGATGATGAAGGACAGGGAAGCCTGGCATGCTGCAGTCTATGGGGTCTTAAAAAGTCAGACACCACTGACTGAACAGCAACAACAAAGATTATTTTACTGTCCTTCACGATATCTGCCATTTCTCAGGTACCTTGTGTCCCGGGAGGGAGAGGGAAAGGGCAGAGACACCATCTGCTGACTTCTCCCCATCTTTCATTGGCCATAGTGAGTTGCTTGGCTGTCCTTAGCTGAAAAGGGGCCTGGGAAGGCAACTTTTTGTTCTCTAGCCTCTAGAGCACAGAAATTAAAGCAATAAGGGTTTGGATTGTGTGTTGAAGGAGCCAGACTACAGCGTCTACCCCAGGTACACTACGAGTAACTAGCTCAAACTGTCTATGAGAAGATTTAAGCATACAAGGATAAAAATTTGCTTGAAGTACTTCCTTGGTGGTCCAGTGGCCAAGACTCCAACTTCCCTGGTGGTCCAGTGGCTGACGCCATGCTTCCAATGCAAGGGAGCCTGGGTTAAATTCCTGGTCAGGGAACTAAATCCCACATGCAGCAGCTAAGACTCATGCAGCCAAATAAATAAAAATAAGTAAATATTTTAAAATTTTTGTTTGAAAATTATAACATTGCAGAAAAAAATCATATTGCTATTTGCTTCCTAATATCCTGAAGGCCTAATCTGACCAGAGTTTGTATTTCTCCCAAATTAATGCCAGACTATTCATGGCACCATAATAAATTCTTAGCTATGGGATTTTGCCATGCTAAATTATGCACTGTAGTGAAAAGTGGGTTTATAAACCCTATTGGCTGCCTCAAGTCAATTTCATCTGTTGAACTAATAAGCTTGGAGGCAGATCTACACAGCAATGCTGAACCCCACACGAAGTATTTCTCACTAGTGATAACTTACTAGCAGAATTCCTAGGAAAACACTTGTCAGATCCCCTGGGAGGCCAGGAAGTCCTCAGATCAGGACATTGTATTAAAATATGACAGTAATATGTATGTGACCATAAGAGGCTCAGCGTCAGTATACAGGCCTTTCTTAACCATTCAATCTAAGGTACCGCTTCATCCAAGTCACAGTCTTCACCATTAGCACATTTAATTTTTTTAAACACTACTAAAATTATTTGATTATTGTCTATCTCTTACCCTGGCTTTGGAAAGTTAATACCCTATGAGCAAGGACCTTTTATGTCTTATTTACATCTACAAATGTAGCATCTTGAACATGATAGATGTTCTAAATGAACCTCTTTGGTACCTTTTTATCCGCTTATATATTTTTATTACTTTAATGTCATAGGGATCACATAGTACCCACTTCTTGTTCTGTCTCTCAAATATCTTTGACTAACAGAGTAATTTTTACCTAGGTCCTGGGGATGGATTTAGGGAGAATTGTTGAAGTCTGGGTAAAAGAAAATTAGATTCTAAAGAAACAATATTCTAGGCATGTTTCAGTCATATTAAAGCTAATATTTTAGATGTAGAATGTATTGTCTTAGCAAGGCTAAGTGACCAAAATGTTGATTTTATTTTAAATTTGCACTTAATGCTATTTAAATCGACGTATTTCCCATTGTTGTACAGTTTTTTTAAAAAAAAATATGTTCAGATATTAAACCACAAAGAGACAGGATTGTGCTGTGTCATTCACGGGAAAGATAACCGGTTGCTAAAGCTCAGCCGGAAACATGAGAACTCTTAAAGCAGTTTTCTGCAACCAACAAACTGTTGCCATACACACCCAGCTTCATTATTACTGGGAAAGTTTTTTTTTTAATCTAAAATATCTTGGCACCTTTTATGCTCAGATAGCTGTATTTAGTTATTTTTGTGATGTGACTCTTGCTGTCATCTGGTATTAGCACACATTTTCAAGGTCATTGTGTTCTGGCATTGGGTTGGTTGAAATGGTCCAATAGGAAGAAGACAGACCTACTGCCAGAACTCGAGGGATCCACTAGAGGGCAGCAAAATACAAACCAAATTTGCCCCTAGAGAGACATGTCCTCACAAAAATGCACTCTAAATAAGATTCCTTAAACGCAGAAAATTCACATTAGATCAGTCGTAAAATAATTTATGCACAAATATTTTTCCTTTCTTGGAAACACTGGTCCAAGAGCAAAATGAAGACAGAATTGTGTGAAGAGCTCTTTAACTAATTGTCTATGGGGCAATCGACAATATGCCTCTCTGGTCCTTTTCTATGATACATGGATTTGTACAAAATGATTCTCAGCATTCTTTTCAACTCTAAAATTACATGGTTTTATGATTAATGATTCTATTTAAGTCATTTAAAATCTTTTTGATTAGGCTATTATATTATTTAATCAACTGTGACTTAACATTAATGGGGATTGTGTTTGAGTATTCCCAAACTGTTATTTCATGGAAAACTTAGGTCCCTGATTTGCACTGATTTACCTTCTTAATAAAATTACACTTCTGTCCCCAAATTGTCACTTGTATATAATCTAGTGACAATCGTGGTTATAGTGTTTTCTGGAATAAATTTTATGATTTGAGCCATCAAGGCAATCTGTTTGTATTTTAAAAAAGATAAAAACATAATGGTATTGTAAATACCCAGGTTGTTCTTAGTTTCCATTTATTAATATTTTCCTTTTAAAGTACTGCATATGTGAACTCTGTATTAGTCACTGTACCAAAATTCTAAATGATTAAGAAGGTTTTGTATATATTATATACCCAGGTCTCCTTCATTGCAGGTGGATTCTTCACTGTCTGAGCCACCAAGGAAGCCATATACATATATTTTTTTTTCTTAAAGCATTGATTTGAAGACCAAGGAAACAGTGACTGTGAGTAGATAAAAGAATGTGTTAAAAATATGAACTACCGTGATGTCATCAATCATTTAGTCAATCAATCACTCTGAGCTTCCAGATGTGACTGATTTTGACAGTCAACGAATTCACACTCTTCACATTTGTTCAGTGAATGTCATTATAAATATCCATAATAATAACCCATCTTCAGTTTATGCCTGAGCTATTATTAAAACCGAAACTCTTTTCTAAATAGCATTTTTCATGGGCACCAATGGATAAAACTGTCAGCAGTTTAGTAAAAGCGGAAACCATTTCCAAACTCAGACTGATAATGTAGTCATATTTATCAGTACACCACGTTTAAATATTTTCAGCCCTCATTTAGGATACGTTTTCCTCCTATATGCATAAGAAAGGAAGGAATATGCCTGGCTGGCAATGAATTTGAGGGATGAAGGAAAACATCCTTTAAAACATAGTAAACTTATTATTGAGCTTCCCTGGTGTCTCAGTGGTAAAGAATCTGCCCATAATGCAGGAGATGTGGGTTTGATCCCTGGATTGGGAAGGTCCCTTGGAGAGAGAAGTGGCAATCCACTCCAAGATTCTTGCCTGGAAAATTTCATGGACAGAGGAGCCTGGTGGGCTACAGTCCATGGGGTCGCAAGAGTCAGACACAACTTAGTGACTTAAAAAAAAGTGAAGGTCGCTCAGTCATGTCCAACTCCTTGTGACCCCATGGCCTATGGAATTCCATGGTCCATGGAATTCGCCAGGCCAGAATACTGGAGTGGGTAACCATTTCCTTCTCCAGGGGATCCTCCCAACTCAGGGACTGAGCGCAGGTCTCCCACATTGCAGGTAGATTCTTTTACCAGCTAAGCCACCAGGGAAGCCCAAGTGACTAAACCACCACACAAACCTATTACTACCATCAGAAGCCAGAGGAGGGAGAATAACAGTATAGGTACTCTTGACTCTGCCCTAGCACATTAGCTCACCTGGTGTCAGTAAGTCTGGTACCCCTTTTTTCTATGACTCTGAGGTCCTTAGCTTCCACTTCAGACAATCGTAGACCCAGCTCATCTCAATGCCTGATGTCAGCAGCTTGAGATGATAAATCAGTCATTTTAATGTATTTGCTTTTCTACTGGAGGGTGAGAAATGTGAGGAGACCTCAGCCTCAGAGTCAACAATTTCAGATATAAGTTGCAGTTTCACAACACTAGTAAGATAAGCCTTTCAGACATTGTAGTATTACTTATACAGCATAATGAGGAAAATACTGATAACTTAGGTGCAAATTCTGCTTGTCTTTATTCTGTACCTCCATACTCTCATCTGTAAAATGGGGATATAGCCATACCAGTTTTTAAGGTTGTTTTAAGAATTAAATAAGTTGATATTTGTAAAACTATTACAATTATTATTGAAGCTCAGAATATTAAAATGGTTTCAATTCTTCCTATGTTTTTCCAAGATGTAGCCAAGAGTACGAGATTGGAGTTCCTACTAACAGTTCACTGTTGACCTTTAACAGGTCAGTTTCTCTCCATCTCTTTTTCTCGATCAAGGTCTAAAACAATGCTTCAAAAGTAATTCATGTTCGAAGATGGTCTCAATGGATGTTGTGGAATGAACAAACTTCAAAATGAGGATATTGGAGCAAAGAGACCAGCAGGAAACCCTCTAACTTTAATACTTCTTGTGATTCATTACTGCTCAATAAGACCCTGGGTAACACAGGAAATGCCATTGGTTATCCACATTGGGAAACACCACTGCAAAACTCCATACTGTTTACTAAAAAAGAATGTTGACAGTATCTACACAAGATATCCACATAGACAAGTGTGTGTATGTTAGTAACAGTTGTGTCTGACTCTGCAACACCCCTTGGACTATAGCCTGCAGGCTCTTTTGTCTGTGGAATTCCCCAGGCAAGGATACTGGGGGGTGCCATTCCCTTCTTCAGGGGATCTTCCCGATCCATTGCAGGCAGATTCTTTACAGTCTGAGCTACCAGGGACGCCCCCTCATAGCCAAAGCTATGGTTTTTTCCAATAGTCATGTATGGATGTGAGAGTTGGATCTTAAAGGCTGAGCGCCAAAAAGTTGAGACTTTTGATTTGTGGTGCTGGAGAAGGCTCTTGACAGTCCCTTGGACAGCAAGGAGATCAAACCAGGCAATCCCAAAGGAAATCAATCCTGAATATTCATTTAAAACACCAATGCTGAAGCCAAAACTCTAATACTTTGGCCACATGATGCAAAGAGCCGACTCAGTGGGAAAAACCCTGATGCTGGGAAAGATTGAGGACAGAAGGAGAAGGGGCTGACAGAGGATGAGATGGTTGGATGGCATCATTGACTCAATGGACATGAGTTTGAGCAAACTCCGGGAGATAATGAAGGACAGGGAAGCCTGGAGTGCTACAGTCCGTGAGGTCTCAAAGACTGCGACACTATTGAGCGACTGAACAACAACACAAAATATAGCATCCTTTATCATGGTAATTAATCCACTATCATCTCTGGCAATACTGGACCTGAGTAAACAAAGGCCTGAGGAGAAGAATGAAAACACATTTATTTTGTACAAAGCGGCTATCAGTGTCCGAGAGGCCCCGCGGCAGAGCGCGCCCTCAGAGGAGCAGGAGGGGTCCCAGCAGCAGTTCGCCCTGGCCCAGCAGGCGGCCCCGCTCCAGCCCGCGGCCCGGGTTCTCGGCCTTGACGCGCACGGCCAGGCGGCGCACCTCGTCCTCCGAGAGCCCGTCCACGCACAAGTCCTGCTCCAAGACGGCCCTGCGACTCCGCCGGACCACGGCGCCCCGCGGCTTCAGGATGAAGCTGACTCTGCAGCCGACGGGGGCGCGGGGCTCAGCGGCCCCTCCAGTCGGGCCCTCGGCACGGAGCAACCGGACGCGGAGGCGCCCGCTGGCCCTACTGTACTCAGCGGCCAGGCGCAGGGCGCCCCCGGCGCGGCCCAGAGTTACGGTGCCCTCGGCCTCCAGGCGCTCGGGACGCGAGTTGGGAGTTGGCGAGGGGGACGAGCCGGGGGCCCGCTCCGGGGAGCCAGAGCCGGGGGGGCCCTCGTTCTCGTCCTCGTCGTCTCCGTCCGTGCTGGAAACAGAGCAGGCGCGGGCCAGGTCTCGGTTCCTCTGGGCCCGCAGCACGCGGCGCAGCAGCTCCTCGGAGGCGTGCAGGAAGCGGCGGCAGCGGGGCCCGGGGCCGAGCGCGTCCAGGAGGGAGCCACTGCGGGCCTCGCGGGGCGCAATGGGCGCTCTCGCCCGGGGCGTGAGGGGGTAGTCTCCGCCGCCGCCCCCGTAGGTGTGGGCCCGGGGACGGGGCGCGGGCGGGAGCGCGGCGGCGCCCGGGCCCCCGAGGAAGAGCGACTCCCTGCGGCGGGTGTGCGGGCTCTCGAGCAGCGCGCAGAAGCCGTAGGCGGTGCGCGCCCGGGGCAGGTGCGGCAGTGAGAGTGCGGCCTGCGAGCGCGGGTCCCAGTCCGTGCGGCCCGCGCCGTCGTCAGTCCCTGCTTGTTCTCCCCAGGAGTCTCGGATTGCAGTCAGAGTCGGGCAGGGCACGAGTCGCGGGGGGATGCAGAACTCTGGGATGCGGTCCGGGGTGAGCACGTTTGCGCACCGGGCGGGCGTGAGGGCCGTGGTTCGGCGTGCTGCATCCTGGTAAAGCCGGTTCCTGCCCCGCAGGAGGCGCTCGGGTCCCAGGCGGAGCCGCTCCAGGCACCACATCAGGCAGCAGGTGCCGGTTCCTGAGGAAGCTCCACTGGAGCTGGTCATCCTGCAACGCACAAGCTCACACGGATCTCAGGGTGAGCTCTGCAGGGCGCAGGAGCTCCGCTCTCCGGTCTCTTCTTCTTCTCCTCCTGCCTTCCTTGGAACCCTGCAAACTGCCCCTCACGCTGCTATCGCAGATGTTTCCGTGTTTCTCTGATGTCTTCTCTATTCCTCAGGGCTGTACACTTTGGGTTTGTTGCCTTAATCTAGACCTGCCCTCGCTGTCGTAAGTCAGAGCTTTTCAACATGTTTGCCTCGCGTTGTCCTTGGTGCCAAGAGGCACTATGCTTGTGCAATAGTTTCCTGAATCCTTGGATTATTGCATTCTAATCCTCAGAGAGATTTAAAATAACTATTATTCTTTCTAGGATATTCGGCTTGCTCCCCGCTTTTAAGGTCAAAGAGCCTCAGACGAGTCCCGGGGAGAGTTAAGCAAGGCTATGGCCTCACCTGATATACCTGGGGTCCAGCGTCATACAGGTCTCCGCACCGTTCTGCCTGGGGCACCAAACTGTAGAGGTGCACGGCCTCTGGGGAGATAAAAGTTCCTCCTGCGGGGTTCAGTAAAGTTTAAAGGCCGTCGGCCTGAACCTTTATACCTGAGGCCTGGGAAGCCTGCCAATGGGCGGGCCGGATTGGTACTGCTAGGTAACCTGACGCCAAGCCTTCCAACTTTCGCTCTGCCACGTGGCTGGATCCACAGTGCAAATTCTAGGCATTCAGTTCTGAATGTGAGTGCTTCTGTTTACTTATGTGCAAAATAGGGCTCAGTCTTTACTATATGGCAAAGTCATTGTGAGGATCAATGGGCATACTGAATTGAATCACAGAAGCTCTCTATACCCACCATGAAGAGGATACAAAACTCCAGTTTGTCTCATTCTTAGTTAATATCCTCCCCCCAATCCAGCCTTTAGTCTGCTTAGGTTTCAAAGTTCCCTACCTGCCTTCTGGCTTTCTGTTCTGATTTTAAATCATTTTCCTTTGTTGACTACAAACCACTGTGTGTACAGGGAACCTTATAGGTTGTTGGAAATATTCTGCATCTTGATCTGGGTGGGGTTACTGGATTGTATTCATATGAAAAAGATATTCTAGCATGCATTTAAGATTAGATATAAGATTATGTATCTTATACCTCAATTTAAACAATAACAACCCGCTTCTTAAACCTTGTGTGCTGATTTTTAAATTTGGAAATTATATTCCTGCACACAGCTGGGCTGTTGGACCCATCTTTTGGAGGCACCCTAACCACATCTGGCCTTTGTAGACAGTGCTCACCTGAGAGATCTTTTCCTTCCTTTTGAAAACTGACCTAAGTTCACATTCTAAGTGACCTTCTTCCAACTAGCTTAGGTTGAAAGAGATCTGAGGCATTTTGTTTGGGTGTGTTATTTCTGGGCTTCCTTGGTGGCTCAGTGGTAAAGAATCTGCCTGCAAAGCAGATGTAGGTACCATCCTTAGGTCAGGAAGGTCTCCTGGAGAAGGAAATGGCAACCCACTCCAGTATTCTTGCCTGGAAATCCCATGGACAGAGGAGTCTGATGGACTACAGTTCATAGGGTCTCAAAAGAGTCAGACAACTAACTGAGTTAGTTGTCTAAGACAACTAAGAAAAGAATCAGACAATTCACAAAAGAGTCAGACAAAGCAAGAGAGTCAGCCTTAACAACTAAACAGCAACATGCTATTTATGCTTAAGATTCAGTTCAGTCTCTCGGTCGTGTCTGACTCTTTGTGACCCCATGGACTGCAGCATGCCAGGCTACCCTGTCCATCACCAACTCCAACAGTGATCATCCTTTCACTTTTGAGACTGCATCCAAATACTGCATTTCAGACTCTTGTTGACTATAATGGCTACTCCATTTCTTCTAAGGGATCCTTGCCCATAGTAGTAGATATAATGGTCATCTGAGTTAAATTCACCCATTCCACTCCATTTTAGTTTGCTGATTCCTAGAATGTTGATGTTCACTCTTGCCATCTCCTGTTTGACCACTTCCAATTTGCCTTGATTCATGGACCTAACATTGCAGGTTCCTATGCAATATTGCTTTTTACAGCACTGGACTTTACTTCCATCACCAGTCACATCCACAGCTGTGTGTTGTTTTTGCTTTGGCTCCATCTCTTCATACTTTCTGGAGTTATTTCTCCACTGATCTCCAGTAGCATATTGGGGACCTACCAACCTGGGGAGTTCATCTTTCAGTGTCCTATCTTTTTGCCTTTTCATAGTAGTTTATGGGGTTCTCAAGGCAAGAATACTGAAGTGGTTTGCCATTCCCTTCTCTCGTGGACCATGTTTTGTCAGGACTCTTCACCATGACCTGTCCATCTTGGGTGGCCCTACACGGCATGGCTTATACTTTCACTGAGTTAGACAAGGTGGCTGTGTGGCACTGGAGTGATTTTGAGGAGATACCCCATGTCCAAGGGCAAAGGAGAAGCCCCAGCAAGACAGTAGGAGGGGCGAAATAGCATTTAGAATCAAACCCCATATCCACCAGAGACATTCAGAGGGCTCAAACAAACCTTGTGTGCACCAGGACCCAGAGACCCCACAGAGACTGAGACAGAACTGTGTTTGAGTGTCTCCTGCAGAGGTACAGGTCAGCATTGGATTGCTGCAGGGGCAGGGGCTCTGGGTGCCGTAAACCTTGGTATGTCTTAGCCCTCTTGGAAGAGGTCACCAATAACCCCACCATAGAGCTATCAGAATTTACACAGGACTGGGAAACAGACTCTTGGAGGGCACAAATAAAATCTTGTGCATGCCAGGACCCAGGAGAAAGGAGCAGTGACCCCACAAGAGACTGACCCAGACTTGCCCGTGAGTGTTCAGGAGTCTCCAGCAGAGGCATGGGTCGGCAGTGGCCTGCTGCAGGGTTGGGGGCACTGAGTGTAGCGGGACCTTTCTAAGGAGGTCACCATTATCTTTATTATTTCCACCATAGTCTGGCCTCAGGTCAAATAACAGGGAGGGAAGACAGCCCCGCCCATTGACAGAAAATTAAGGATTTACTGAGCATGGTCCCTCCCATCAGAACAAGACACAGTTTCCCCCTCAGTCAGTCTCTCCCATCAGGAAGCTTCCATAAGCCTCTTATTCTTCTCTTCAGAGGGTAAGGGGATTAGTGACCTTAAAAAAGAGACCCAGGAGAACTCCCTTGCCCCTTCTGGTAGTAATAATACCCATCTATCTATTGTTCTTGTTCTTGTTTATTCCCTAAGTTGTGGCCAACTTTCTGCAATGCCATGGACAGTAACCTCCAAGGCTCCTCTGTCCATGGGATTTCTCAGGCAAGAATACTGGAGTGGGTTGCCATTTCCTTCTCCCAGGGAACTTCCCTACCCAGGGATCAAACCGGCATCTCCTGTGTCTCCTGCATTGCAGGAGGACTCTACCACTGAGACACCAGGGAAGCCCATACAATAAGATAATGCAGATGAAAAGTTTAGCATAGAGCCTGATATACACATTGTCAGGTATTTATTGTTAGTACAGAGGAGAGCAAATGTCCATTAGTCCATTTATTCATTCAAAGTTATGTTGACTGGATGCATCCTGGCTTCCAGCCACTATGCTAGGCAGGTAAATCCTGTTGTACAAGATCATATTAGCTTTGTACATCTGTAAGAAGAGGAGTGAAATAATGAGGGTGGCATATTTGAACTTTGCCTGGCTGAGGCAGAAATGAGAGGAGACTATTGAACACTGTTTATATATCTAGCCTGGGGGCAGGGTTGGTACATCCTTGAGTTTGCCATGCCTCTGACTACCTACTTCTTTGTCTTTACATGAGCTCCACTCCTGGCCAAATTTCTTCTTGTTGTTGTTCAGTTGCTAGGTCATGTCTGACTCTTTGCAACCCCATAGACTGCAGCACGCCAGGCTTCCCTGTCCTTCACTATCTCCCCGAGTTTGCTTATTTGTAAGGCCTCCTCAGACAACCATTGTGCCTTCTTGCATTTCTTTTTCTTGGGAATGGTTTTGATCACCGCCTTCTGTAGAATGTTATGAACCTCCATCCACTGTTGTTTTTTTTTTTTTTGGTCCACTGTTGTTGATCATGCACTTAGTAATGTCTGACTCTTTGCGACCCCATGGACTGCAGCATGCCAGGCTTCCCTGTACTTCACTGTCTCCCAGAGCTTGATCAAACTCATGTCCATTGAGTTGCTGATGCCATTCAACTATCTCATCCTCTACCATCCCCTTTTGCTCCTGACCTCAATCTTTCCCAGCATCAGGGGCTTTCCTAATGAGTCAGCACTTCACATCAGGTGGCCAAAGAACTGGAGCTTCAGCTCAGCATCAGTTCTTTCAATGAACATTCAGGACTGATTTCCTTCAGGATGGACTGGTTGGATCTCCTTGCAGTCCAAGGGTCTCTCAAGAGTCTTCTCCAACACCACAGTTTAAAAGCATCAATTTTTTAGTGCTCAGCCTTGTTTATGGTCCAACTCTCACTTCCATACATGACTACTGGAAAAACCATAGCTTTGACTATATAGACCTTTGTTGGCAAAATAATGTCTCTACTTTTTAATATTTGTCTAGGTTTGTCATAGTTTTTCTTCCAAGGAGCAAATGCCTTTTATTTTTGTGGCTGAAGTCACTATCTGCAGTGATTTTGGAACCCAAGAAAATAAAGTCTGTCACTGTTTCCATTGTTTCCCCATCTATTTGACATGAAGTGATGGGACCAGATGCCGTGATCTTAGTTTTCTGAATGTTGAGTTTTAAGCCAGGTTTTTCACTCTCCTCTTTTACCTTCATCAAGAGACTCTTTAGTTCCTCTTCATTTTCTGCCATAAGGGTGATGTCATCTGCATATCTGACATTATTGATATTTCTCCAAGCAATCTTGATTCCAGCTTCTGCTTCATCCAGCATGGCATTTCTCATGACGTACTCTGCACATAAGTTAAATAAGCAGGGTGACAATATACTCCCTTGACATATTCTTTTCCCAATTTGGAACAGGTCCATTGTCCCATGTCCAGTTGTGACTGTTGCTTCTTGACCTGCATACAGGTTTTGCAGGAGGCAGATAAGGTGATCTGGAATTCCCATCGCTTGAATTTCCTACAGTGGTTTGTGATCCACACAGTCAAAGGCTTTAGCATAGTCAATGAAGCAGAAATAGATGTTCTTCTGGAATTCTCTTGCTTTTTCTATGATGCAGCAGATGTTGGCAATTTGATCTCTGGCTCCTCTGCCTTTTCTAAATCCAGCTTGAACATCTGGAAGTTCATGTACTACTGAAGCCTGGTTTGGAGAATTTTGAGCATTACTTTGCTAGCGTATGAAATGTGTGCAATTGTGTGGTAGTTTGAACATTCTTTGGCATTGCCCTTCTTTGAGATTTTAATGAAAACAGCTTTTTAAGTCCTGTGGCCACTGCTGAGTTTTCCAAATTTGCTGGCATATTGAGTGCAGCACTTTCACAGCATCATTGTTTAGGATTTGAAATAGCTCAACTGGAATTCCATCACCTCCACTAGCTTTGTTTGTAGTGATGCTTCCTCAGACTCACTTGATTTCGCACTCCAGGATGACTGGCTCTAGGTGAGTGATCACACCATCGTGGTTATCTGGGTCATTAAGATCTTTTTTTGCATAGTTCTTCTGTTCTTGAATCTATTTGTCACTGCTACTGTATAATTATAAGGGATTTGATGTAGGTCAAATACCTCAATGGTCTAGTGGTTTTCCCTACTTTCTTCAATTTAAGTCTGAATTTTATAATAATGAGCTCATGATCTGAGCCACACTCTGCTCCCAGTCTTGTTTTTGCTGACTGTATAGAGTTTTCCATATTTGACTTCAAAGAATATAATTAGTCTGGTTTCAGTATTGACCATCTGGTGATGTCCATGTGTAGATTCCCCTTTTGTGTTGTTGGAAGTGGGTGTTTGCTATGACCAGTGCATTCTCTTGGCAAAAGTCTGTTAGCCTTTGCCCTGTTTCATTTTGTACTTCAAGGCCAAACTTCTCTGTTACTCCAGGTATTTCTTGACTTCCTACTTTTGCATTCCAGTGCCCTATAAGGAAAAGGACATTTGTTTTGGGTGTTAGTTTTAGAAGGTCTTGTAGTTCTTCATACAACTGTTGGACTTCAGCTTCTTCAGCATCAGTGGTTGGGGCATAGCCTTGGATTACTGTGACATTGAATAGTTTGCCTTGGAAACGAACAGAGATCATCCTGTTATTTTTGAGATTGCACTCAAGTACTGCATTTCAGACTCTTTTGTTGAGTATGAGGGCTACTCCATTCCTTCTAAGTGATTCTTGCCCACAGTAGTAGATACAGTGGTCATCTGAGTTCAATTCACCCATTCCGTCCATTTTAGTTCACTGATTCCTAAAATGTACGTATTCACCTGTGCCACTTCCTGTTGACCACATCCAACTTACCTTGATTCATGGAACTAACATTCCAGGTTCCTATGCAATATTGTTCTTTACAGCATCAGAATATACTTTCACCACCAGTGAAAGTGAAAGTCTCTCAGTCATGTCTGACTCTTTGTGACCCAATGGACTACACAGTCCATGGAATTCTCCAGGCTAGAATATTGGAATGGGTAGACTTTCCCTTTTCCAGGGGATCTTCCCAACCCAGGGATTGAACCCAGGTGTCCCGCACTACAGGCAGATTCTTTACCAGCTGAGCTCTCAGGGAAGCCCTTCACCACCAGACACATCTACAACTGGGTGTCCTTTCCACTGTGGCTCAGCCTCTTCATTCTTTTTGGAGCTGTTTCTCCACTCTTTCCCATTAGCACACTGGGTACCTACTGACCTGGTGGGCTTATCTTTCAGTTTCATATCTTTTTGCCTTTTCATACTGTTCATGGGGTTCTCAAGGCAAGAATTCTGAAGTGGTTTGCCATTCCCTTCCAATGGACCACGTTTTGTCAGACCTCTCCACCATGTCCCATCTGTCTTGGGTGACCCTGCACAGTGTGACTTATAGCTTCATTGAGTTACACAAAGCTGTGATCCATGTGATCATTTTGGTTAGTTTTCCTTGATTGTGGTTTTCACTCTGGAGGCCATCTGATTGTAGTTCTTGCTTCTTCTGTCTGCCCTCTGATGAATGAGAATAAGAAGCTAATGCAAGCTTCCTGATGGGAGAGATTGGCTGGGGAAAGCTGGATCTTGCTCTGGTAGACAAGGCCATTCTCAATAAATCTTAACTTCCTGCTGATGGGTGGCACTGTGCTCCCTCACTATAGTCTGACCTGAGGTGGCCGAGAACTTGAGCATGCAGACTCTGTGTGCTTAGTCGCTCAGCTGTGTCCGCCTCTTTTCCACCCCATGGATCCTATGTAGCCTGCCAGCCTCCTCTGTCCATGTGTATTATGCAGGCAAGAATACTGGAGTGGGTTGCCATGCCCTACTCCAGGGGATCTTCCAAACCCGGGGATTGAACCCAGGTCTCCCACATTGCATGCAGTCTCTATGGTAGGGTTAATGACGACCTCCTCCAAGAGGACTTAGGCCATGCCTCTTAGGCCTTCTGCGCTTCTGGCCCTGCGGCAGGCCATTGTTGACCCACACCTCTGCAGGAGACCCTCCAACACTCAAAAGGGGTCACTGCTCCTTTCTCCTGTTTCCTGGTGCATACCAGGTTTTGCTTGTGCACTTCAAGTGTCTCTGGAGGGTATGAGGTTTGATTTTAACATGATTGCTCCCCTTCTGGAGAAGGCAATGGCACCCCACTCCAGTATTCTTGCCTGGAAAATCCCATGGACGGAGGAGCCTGGTAGGCTGCAGTCCATGGGGTCGCGAAGAATCAGACAGTACTGAGCGACTTCACTTTCACTTTTCCCTTTCAAGCATTGGAGAAGGAAATGGCAACCCAATCCAGTGTTCCTGCCTGGAGCATCCCAGGGACGGCGGAGCCTGGTGGGCTGCTGTCTGTGGGGTTGCACAGAGTCGGACATGACTGAAGCAACTTAGCAGCAGCAGCTCCCACTCTACTGTCACGTTACAGCTTCTCCTTTGTCCTTGGATGTGGGGTATCTTTTTTTTTTTGCCTTAGGTCACTGTTAAACCTATGGGAGAACGTTTACCAATTATACACTCAAGGGTCACGTGATTGTGTTTTGACTCATCTTTTCTCAGGAGGCAAGATGCCGTTAGCTCTGCAAATGAGAGCCCAGAGAGCCCTGGATTAAAATAGTGAGGCTTACAATCTGAGAAGCTGTCTGAGAAGTGGTTAAGCAAAGCTGTGTTGTGGAGGGAGAGATGAATTAGGGATAAAGAAACATAGACTTTGGAGTTATCCATCCTCGGTTCAAATATTATGCAGCTTTTTAACTATGGAACTGTAGGCAAGTTAATGAACTTCTCTGAGTTGAAGTTGTATAATGGTGGTTACAAGGCCTACCACACATGATCATTGTGAGGGTTAAATGCATGAAACACCTGATACATAGTAAGTGTTGGCTATCACTTAGCAGTTATTATTATATGAGTCTGCTTGGTTAAGGATTAGGTGATTCACACATGGATTCCCGTAAAAACATTTCTCTTTCTGACCAAGCCAAGTAGATTTGCTTTGTTTTTATTAATAAATCACCTTCTTCAATAACACTTTGGCAACATTTCCTATATAAGATGTCTTGAAAACAGCAGAAACATGCCCTTGCATGGCTGGTCCCCTGTGACCACATTAAGCCTAATGTTTTACTTACCTCGGAAGCATGATCCATGCAGTATTCAGGTGGTTTGTCTAACAGGATGAGGCTCTGTTCATGGAACACCCAAATCTATTCAGAGGAAGACTGTCATTATCCGAACTCACAGCTATGGGAACATTCAGTGATGGAGCTGGAAAACAATTCTGCAAACAAGCATAAACAGATCACTCACCATTGAGGTCACAGGTGCTCTTGGAGTAGAAGACAGACCATTTAAAGCAAACTTTGAACTGGTGGTCCAGTGACTAAGACTCCATGCTCCCAATGCACTGGGCCCAGGTTCAATCCCTGGTCAGGGAACTAGATTCTGCATGCCACAGCTAAATATCCCACATATTGCCATGAAAATCAATGATTCTGTGTGCCACAGTTAAGACTCGGCTCAGCCAAATAAATAAATATTAAAAAATAAAGCAGACTTGCAAGATAACATATAGATGTCAAGGAAAGCAAGAAGAAGAAAGTTTATAACCAAATAAAATACTGGTGTTCTGATTTACTCATCTCGTTCAACAGAATTAGAGTGTGAAGTAATGCAAAGTACACAGACCAGGGAATTAGGACACTTGGATTTTAGCTCTGATAGTAACTTCCTGAGGGACTTTGGCTAGTCCCTTAATTCTCTCTCGCACTCAAGTGTCCCCATCTGCCAAAGGAGGGGGTTGGATTAACCAGATGATATTTGATCTCTTCTCTGACATTCTGCAATCCTCTCACAAGCCTTCTCCCAGTTAAACTTCTAACTTTTCTGAAAAACCACAGTCCATTCTCATTCTCTAGCTTTCTCCTCTGTTTCCTTTTTCCGCCAAATCCCTTTGTTTTTCTAAACAAAGTCGAGGACTAGGAGGAATGGGGTGTGGGTGGGAGGTAGTAGTGTGACACTACAATTTCTTATTTTTCAGTCTTTAAGCAAAAGTCATCAATTTCTAAAGTGTCCCTAATTTTGACTTTAAAAAAAACATAAATAATACTTTGCTAATCAGTTTTTATTGCTCAATCCCTCCTTGCAGTGTAGCTTTGCAATTGCCTTTGTTAAATTTCTCATTGTCCTGAAGCTGGAATGAATATAGGAACTATAATTAATAGAATGCTTATGTTTTTTAGTTAACCTGTGTGTCCAAATTCCTTTTGGTATAGTGTGTTACAGGGCTAATGATGCTTCTTTCATTAGTTATGGTTTGTTTTGCATTAGGATCTTTTCAAGAAGTATATGAAATTTGGAGCATTACTCTGTACACATAATAACAAATTCCTCAAAATATACTTAAAAGGTAAAATATTAAAACTTAAAAACTTTTTATCCTATATGGTAATAGCATTATTTGTACTGACAATTTTGAGCTGAATTTTTCTACTCTGAGATTTTCCATTCTGTCAGTACCCTTTCAAAACAAGATCTCTGAGAATTATTACTAGCCTAGTGGTGATTTGACTCAACTTATTAAAAGAGAAAAAGTGGCAGTGCTCAGGGAGCTAAGGGAAAGAAATACCTGCTGTGTAGTTTTATGTAAATCATTTAATTTTATGTAAATCACTGACTTTAATTTTCCTATAAATGAAGACAGTACTATTATCTGCATTACTTGTCTCGCAGATCTTTTGTGAGGATTATGTGAAAATGTATACCTTGGCGTAATACTGGAATGATAGCTCATGTGGTACAACTGCAGACATATTAATAAAATGGAATCATGCTTATAAAGGTAGGCTTATGCATTATGTTACATTCTTTCAAAAGTGTAAAGTACCATACAAGTACAAGAAGTTACTGTTATGCAAGCATTAGTATTGCCCACTTCTCCCAGCAAATTTCCCCTTCTGTTCCATTTCCTTGACCACACTCTTTGGCTGTGACACCTCTTATCCTCTTGTACAGTTATTCATATATCCTTGCATTGTTTGTTTCTCAACTCTTTCTGGTGCACACCTATCTCAGTAAGAATGTATAGGTGTCTATATGGATCTATCTATACATCTTTTTTTTCATTCTTCCCAGTGCATAGTTGGTGAGCATGTACAAGGGGAGAGGGGTGGTTGGGAGCAGATTAGAAACAAGTTTGGAACAGGTTAGCGGGTGATTGTGTAGTTTGGATGAGATATAAAGAGAATTTAGGAAATATGCAAAAGCAGAAGAGACACGATTGGCTGTTAATTGGTTGTGGATGGTCAAGGAATGAAGTATGAAGTGCTTCAAAATACATCCTAGGTATTTTGTCAGGGTGACTAAGCTAGGAAAAACAAGTGGTTAAGGTTTTATTTTCCGTGGGCTGGAGTGAAGGATGGTGGTTATTGATAGCATTAGTACTGTTTAGTGTTGATTCTTTTACATCCATTTTACATAACACCAATTCTAGATATTTTGACTTTCTTCTCCAGTGAACTTTGTATTTAAGGAATAATTTTTCTTTTTGATTCTCTTGTTAGTCTATTTGGGCTACTATTACAGGATACCACAGGCTGGGTAGTTTAAAAATAATACAATTTTCACAGTTATTGAAGTTAGGAAGTTCAAGATCAAGGTGCCAGTTGATTCCCTCTAGTGAGGGCCCACTTCCTGATTCATAGATGTCAGTCTTCTTGCTGTATCTTCACAAGGCAGAAGGGGTGAGGGAGCTCTCTGGGGTCTCTTTCATAGAGGTACTAATCCCATCCATGAGGGCTCTACTTAATTACCTAATGACCTAATTATCTCCCAAAGGCCCCACTTCCTAATACTATGACAGTAGAGGTTAGAATTTCAACATTTGCATGTTGATGTTTGACAGAAAACAACAAAATTCTGTGGAGCAATTATCCTTCAATTAAATAAAAAGAATTTCAACATTTGAATCTGGGGGTTACACAATGTCTATATAAGTTGTTTAAGAGCAATTCTCACATAGTTTTCCAGACATGTGCAGCAATGCATTTAATAAACATGTGACCACAAATAATCTTATTATCGCTCAGGTTTATGTTTGTAAACTATCCCAACAGTTTTTTTGAAATAAATTTTTAAAAATGTCCTGTTCTCTAAAGAGAATTGGCTTGTCAATGAGTGGCTAAATTTTACTAAAAGTCCTTGAATTATAAAAGCCTCAGTTTCCGAAATAGTTCAATGATTGAAAGAGATGAAGTTAACAGCTAACCTACACTTAAAGGGGGGGGAAAAAGGAAGTACTACGTCGTTTTGTTCTTTATTTCCTTAAGTTAGCATGTAATTAAGAAGTGACTCCGGAATTAACTAAATGCCCATCAGGCACAGAAGGGAGTAAAAGAAAGAGTTAACGAAATGCATACTGAGTTCCCATTCTGCCATCTTACGTGCAGTTCTGTTTCCCCTCCTCCCACTTGTAAATTACTGAAGTGTGTTTTCCGGAATCAAAAGGAGGCAGAGAGCTGGTGCCAGGTGCGGCTGATGTGTAGCAGGACGAGGGTGCAGGGTCTCCTCGTTTCCCCTCCTGAACGGATGGTTACTTATGAGGCTGCTCAGTGTGGACTGCAGGCCTGGGAAGCGCCGGGTAGCCATTCGGTCGGCTCCGGCGCCGCACAGCTGCTTCCCACCCGGACGACGGGGTCCTACGGTCCTCAAGGCAAAAGAAGGCGACTCAGAGGAAGCAGAGGGACCCCAAAGATGTCCCCGTGCTCAGTAACTCCTGCCTCCCTTTTCTTTCTCTAACATTTCTTTGCTCTGGTGCTGGCCGCTGAGCCAAGCCCCAAAGCAGCTTCTCCGCCGCTCCGCCCGCTGTCAGGTGCCCTGGCTGCCAGCGGCCAGGGGATCACGAGTTTGCGCCGCGCCCCCGAAGCTCCAGCTCCGGGCGGCGGCAACAACAGCGGCGGCGGCTGTGGCGCGCCTGCGCACATCCGGATCACGCGCGGTGCAGCGCGGCGCCGGGGCGGGTCGGCGCCCGGGGGGGCTGTCATTCGCAGCTCTGGTCGCCGCCCTCAGCTGCGCCGGTCGGTTCCGGCTCCTCCCTCTTCTGCGCCTGGCTCCCACCATGGTGCTGGAATCGGTGGTCGCGGACCTGCTGAACCGCTTTCTGGGGGACTACGTGGAGAACCTGAACAAGTCCCAGCTGAAGCTGGGGATCTGGGGCGGTAAGCGAGAGGGCGCGGCCGCGAGTTGCTGGGGGTTGCAGAAACTGGCAGAGGGGCCCCAGCTCAGGCTGCTCCCCTCCTGGTTCCAGCCCGGGCCGAGTTCCTTTTGCCGTCTGAGGCTCCGCCTCGGGGGAGGGCGCTCGGTGGGGCCCCCTCCCTGGGCCGCAGGTGCGGGGCGTGGGGAGGCCTGTGCCCGCCTCCACCGCCACCGGGTCCTGGGCGCTCGCAGGGGCTGGAGAGGCTCGGTTGGATCGCGCCCGCCCCGCTGAGATTCCCAGCTTCCCTGTCCCTGAGTCCGAAGTCCCTGCCCGGTCCCACCTGCCCACGTTGGGGGACCTCAGCCTGCCCTCGGCCTGGCCCCTTGGACTCCACAGAACCCTCCCTGTTCTCACTCCAGGTGGAGCGAGGCTGGCTGCGTGGTCCCAACACGCCCAAAGTGGCATCAAGGAAGGAGAAACAGGAAATTGTGTTTCGCAGTTATCTTTTCTGGCAATTGATAGCTGTCAGGAACTGGCTTTTCTCTAAAGGGTTTGGGAAACGATTGGCAAGTAGGGGAAGATCGTTAGGAGAGGCTCGTCGGTAGAAATTCTTAACTCGTAATACTCTCAGCTACTGAGAAAGTGACTACTTCCCTTAGGATTGATTTTCCTCTTAAGAAGAGGAGTTTCAATTTTGTTTTTGGAGCAACAGAGAAATTCAAGCCACGACCTACATCATCGTTAATTAGGTGCTGCTTGGTTGCACACTGATTTGACACCAGCGCTTCTAGCCTAGAGGTCGTGTATAGAAGTAGATGAGTGTGCTTCTCCATCTTCAGAAAGCTTATTTGCACCAATTACCTGAAAAGCTCTGGGGACACTGGGGATACTTCCTTACTCTACAGAAGAGTTTTGGGAATTTTGTCAGCTTTGAAGGGATATCTAAAGTAGTACTCAAATGGATGTTCAGTTCAGACGCTCAGTCATGTCTGACTCTGCGACCCCGTGGACTGCAGCACGTCAGGCCTCCCTGTCCATCACCAACTCCCGGAGTTTACTCAGACTCATGTACATTGAGTCGGTGATGCCGAATGAATGTATCTGCTTTTAATTCAGTCAGTAAGTCGTTCCAGCTGTCCTATAGTGTAGCCACTATGAGAACACTTGCAATGTAGTTAGTGCAAAATAAGGTGTGCCAAATGTATAAAGTACACAGCAAGTTTTGAAAATACTCAGTAGGAGAAAGTGTAGTATCGCAGCAGTTTTTTATATTGATCACGTGGTGGAATAATATTTGAATATATTGGGTTAAATATACCGTTAGAATTTATTCCATTTCTTTTTGAGCTTGCATGGTGGCTCAGATGGTAAAGAGTTGGCCTATGATGTGGGAGACCCAGGTTCCATCCCTGGGTGGGGAAGATCCTTTGGAGAAAGGAATGGCTACCCACGCCAGTATTGTTGCCTGGAGAACCCCATGGACAGAGGAGCCTTGCAGGCTACAGTCCATAGAGTCACACAGAGTCAGACACAACTGAAGTGACTTGGTACTCAGGGCGTTATGCCCATGGCCAGCATCCACTTTATAGTAGGCCCTGAGAAATAAACCCATTTCTTTTAGGAAATGCCCCCGATGGAAGTCCATTCACGTTTATCAGACCACAGCTAAACTTGTATAAAGTTTTGCTGCCTTTTATTTTTGTGATAAGCATAAAGAAAGAAATAAGTTATGAGCTTTTACAGCGATTGCTCAAGTATTTTGTTTATAATGCTAATTCTCATTAAAATAGGCAAAAATGTGAGTTGGTGATTTCTGTTCTTTGAATAAATTTATCTTACACTTTTTATAGTAAAACAAATGAGATTATTATTAAGTTATTATTAAGAAAACAGCTGATATTTATGACATCTTTGACATTGACAAGCTTTATAAAGAATTTAAAATTTTATATAATAATTACTTGAAAACTGGTTTAGCAGATAAGGTTTATGAGTCATAGAGTTTGACCTTTTCAGTTTTTTTCTTAAATTTTCATATGTTGAGAAAGGGAATAATTTCATCTGCAAACATTTCACACAGCTGATCTACTATTCTTTCCAAACAAGGAATAAATTGATACTTCTTTGATTAATCTATGGCAGTGGTTTTCAACCAGGAATGACTTTGCTTCCAAAAGAATATTTGCATATCTGAGACACTTTTGATTGTCATGCTGTGGGGAGATGTGTGCTTTTGGTATTTCCTGGGTGAACCCCTAAAGACTGTTATGTTCTACAATGCTCAGGACAGCTCCCCACAGCAAAAAGTTGTTGTTTAGTTGCCAAGTCATGTCTGACACTTTGTGACCCCATGGACTGTTGTACTCAGCCCAAAATGTTGGTTGAGAAACCCTAGTCTAAGGGGAATATTGAGGTTGTATTTTGCATTTATAGTAGACCTTCTGGTGCTGAATAGGTTTTAGTAGGAAGTTAAAAGGTACTTAGAGGAATTATATGCTTCATGAAATTTTTAACTTAAGAAAGAAACAGAAGTTTTAAGAAGTGACTTGGTATCATGTAGGTAAAAATGCATAATCTTTGCTTGGATGGTATCAGGAAGGAGTTTTAGAAATCAAAGTGATGTGTTGATATAATTTGAAAAATTTGCTGTGCATATATTCATACATATATAGGCATTCCCAATGAAATCCACAATAAACAAAAAATTAGAGTGAGAAGGATGGGGAGAATTATTGGAAGGCCTAGAATCTGAAAGTTTATTTTGAATATTGCCTTAAATTGCAACACACACACACACACACACACACACACACACACACGAAAGCTTTGTCATCTCCTTCTGTTTTTATTCATATAAAGATTTTTTTTTTAATGCCAAGCAGTTCTCTATATTTTTAAAAGTGATTTACACATAATGATTCTTTAAAAATTCTTGTTGTGGTAGAAAAATGAAAACTTATTTACTAGCTGTGGGATATAGGAGAAACATTTTAATTCTTTAAGCCTTAGTTTTCTTATCTCCCTTTTAAAATGGGGAAATAACACTGTGTTTGTAAGGTAAATCATGTGAAAAGTTTTTGTAATTATAATTGTTAAATTGTTAATACTGATAGTAATGGTGATGATACACAAACCTAGCCGAGTGATGGAAACCAGCCTGCTTGTTTTATTTTATACGAATACCCTGAGAAATATTGAGAGTTTGGTTCCAGACCACTGCAATAAAGTGAATATCAAAGCAAGTTACATGAACTTTCTCGTTTTCTAGTGCTTATTAAAGTTAATGTTTGGAACAAAGATTAGTAGTCTTTCAAGTGTACAATAGCAGTATGTCAAAAAATGTACATACTTAATTTAAAATACTTTATTGCTAAAAAATGCTACCCATTATCTGAGCTTTCAGTGAGTCATGATCTTTTTGCAGTAGGTACATCAAAAATCACTGATCACTATAGCAAATATAATAATAATGAAAAATTTGATATTTTTTTTTTGAAAAATTTGATATATTGCCAAAATTACCAAAATGTGACACAGAGACATGAAGTGAGTAAATACTGTTGGAAAAATGGCACCGGTAGGCTTGCTTGACAGGGTTGCCACAAACCTTCAATTTGTAAAAAATTTTGTAAAAAACAGTATCTATGAAGCTCAGTAAAGTGAAGTGCAGTAAAATGAGCTATGCCTATATTTTCATAAGTATGACCTCTAAGGTTTTCACATTCTTCAGTGTAATAATTTTGTGTAGAGCTAATACCACATTTCCAAAGAATGTAAAGAAAAAAAAGAAAAGAAAAAAAAGAAAAAAAAACTATTTGCATTTGAGCTTACACTTATAGTACTTATACTACTTGCCGTGTATTTTGTAAGTCAGATTTTCAAAGGTTCAGAAAAGTGCCTGGTGGGCATGTTGCTGCCTATGCAGGCAGAAAGGCTTATCTAGGTTTTTGTTCCCCATACACTGGTACCAGCAGATAAGTTGCACAGCCTTTAGCTATTTGAGGCAGGTCCAGGGTTTAATTGTTTTTAAGAGTAACATGTTTGAGAAGATATGTTGAAACACTGGATCTTTTGCAATTTGGTTTAGGCAGGATTGTGGCAATGTAGAACCTTTTTCAGTTTGATTTTTCAAGGTGACTTGCCATGAAAAGTCATCAGAAAATCTCCATTCAGAACTCTGCTGCTCTCGCTTCCATTTGATAGGTAGACCATACATAGAGGCTGTGAAGAGTTGGATGCAGGAGGTGGCTGTGGTGACCTTCTGGCCACCAGCAGAAGTAGGAGCCAGGTGGAGCGCCCTCAGAGTTTTAATTCTGCAAACAAGGCCAAGCCTGTGCTGATTACGCTATTGTCCTTCATTCCACCCTTGACCCTTTCCCATCAGCTGCCAGATGTTCTTGGAGCTGAGCAGCATAAGGGAGGAGGAAACGTGGGATCTAATTACATGTCCAGTACTGCCTGGTTCATTGATTTTTAGCAAGTCACTGCCCAGTGACTACTAGCTTCTTATCTGTAAATGAGAAGGCGAGGCAAGGTCGTTTCTTCTGGCTTTGAACTTTCGTGACTTGAACAAGGCCAGATCCATGTGTGCTCCTTCGTTAAGTACTCCCACCTGTTCTGCGTTCATGGTGAGAAATGATAGTCAAATCATGTTTACCTTTTTGTTCTTCACTCACTACTGGTGAGCAGAGTCACAGTCATGAAGTATGACAGGAAGAATGAAGTTCCAGCTTCATGCTGATATTTACAAATCCAAATCTATATATTACATTGTCTTAACAGGTAGCTGAAGGGCAGCCTGAAAAAACAGGCCTCTTTGCTTCTTTCTAACCTTAACCCATAAAGCATAGCAATATCTCAGTATTTCTAAACCTGTTGAGGAATTTTTTTTATTTCTCTCCTCCCAGCCAACACTTAGCCTAGTGAAAGCCACACTTCTCATTAGCTTGCCCTGTCACATGTGTTTACATGTGAAAAAAGTTCAATATCGTTACATACTTAAGCATTTAAATATCATTATTTAAAAACAATGCTTTAAAATTTTATTGAAACAACTTTCCACAAATTTGAATAGTATGGTAAATTAAAACTTCACCCCTTTCTACAAATAGAGCTGGAAGTTGGTACTTGGGTAACCATTCTGCGAAGGGGCTCTGCCACACTACTTACTCTTATGAGAGCCCTGGAATGTATTTGAAAAGGAGAAAGTTCAGTGGTGACATGGCAGCTTTCCAGCTTTCTTTGCTGAGACTTCCTGTTTCAATAGGGAAATGGGAGAGTGAGAGTCAGTTGTTTCCTCTCCTTCCCCCAGCTTACCCTCTCAAGACAAAGTTACTGTGAACTCCTATTAAAAGGACTCTAGATGAAGTAATTTGGGTTAAATAGCTAGATTCAACTGAAATGAGTTGATATAATATTTTAAAGTATTTTTACTAAAGCAATAGTTATCAAAATAATTTGATTTATTTTAGAAATGTTCATTCATTTACTTTAGCTTAGGGCTTCCCTGGTGGCTCAGATGGTAAACAATCTACCTGCAATGCAGAAGACCCAGGTTTGATCCCTGGGTTGGGAAGATCTCCTGGAGAAGGGAATGGCTACCCATTCCAGTATTCTTGCCTGGAGAATTCTGTGGATAGAGGAGCCCTGTGATTGTAAAGAGTTGAACTTGAATAAGTGACTAACACTTTCACTTACTTTAGCTCACGTCCTTGGGAAGTGAATGTGTTTGAATATTTATACATACTTTCAAATAAATAATGACAGTTTATGTTACAGATAAGCAAAGGGAATCTTAAATAAAAAGTGAATAGCACCACATATTCTTTTTTCACCATTTTATAACATGCAAAGCTAGTTTCATGGCTGAGGGCATTTTTATTTATTGGTTGATTTTTTGTTTTTAATCCCAGTTTTGTATTCGTCTGTGTGTTTTATATTAAGAACATTGACCAGGGAGTCGGGAGACATAGATTCTATTCTGAGCACTGTTGCTGTTTAGTTGCTAAGTCATGTCCGACTCTTTGCCACCCCTTGGACTGTAGCCCGCCAGGCTCCTCTGTCCATGGTATTTCCCAGGCAGGAATATTGGAGTGGGTTGCCATTTCCTTTTCAGGGGATCTTCCCGACCCAGGGATCGAACCTGCAGTTCCTGCTTGGCAGGCATCTCCTGCATTGGTGGGCAGGTTCTTTACCACTGAGCCACCTGGGAAACTACTATGTATTAATTGTATAACCTTGCATAAACCACCCAGTCTCTTTAAAAGATTTCTTCATGTAGAAAGTGAAAGCAGATTAGGTTTTAAGGTCTTCATGGTCCTAAAAAGCTCTAAATCATAACTTATGAATTTCTTTTGTTTTTGGGAAAATGTAGATTTTTAAAAAGTACTGAAATGACCCTTTGCAATGCTATCTCCTGCTTCTGTGTTTTCCACAGAGACACATTTCTTTTTCTTACCATAAAGCTTGACTTTCCTTTACTTTCTGGTTATGTCTTTGCTAGTAATACTGATTTTAGTTACACTTTTTGGTTTTGGGTTTCTAAAGAAATTCTTTTAAAAAGCAAAAACCAAAAATGGCCCCCAGCTATCCAGGCCTCTCAATGTGGGGTCCAGTTCTTATATGGCATTTTTTTTTTTTCTTCAAGGAAGATAGAATTATCATCAGATTCTCTAATGTATCTGTGCTATTTGGGAGATAGTGTAATGTTTTTAATACAGCATGGGGCATCAGGAGATTTGAGCCCTGGCTCCACCACTTACTATGTTCATATAGTGTTCTTAGGCCAATCATTTAACCTCTAAGCCCCGGTTTGTTTTTACATCCTGCCTCCTTTTACACCCAGGAGGCTGTGAGGATCAAGTAATGTGGTAGATCTGAGAGTGTTTTCTGTCAATAACATAGAAAGATTTATGTTCTTAATGTAGTCATTTCTGTTTCAGTACAAATGGCAACCACTCCAGTGTTCTTGCCTGGGAAATCCCATGGAGAGAGGAGCCTGGTGGGCTGCAGTCCATGGGGTTGCAAAGAGTCGGACACACCTGAGTGACTAACACACACACAGGCATTCTAATTAACGGAGTGTGTTTGCTGAGTGCCATGAGGAGGATCAATGAGTTTGAAGTCAGGTTGGGGATTTATATACCTGAGTGTTAAGTGCCAGAAGAATAGTGTAGTGAAACTTCTGTGAAAGTTCAGATTATTTCTGACTGGAGGTATTTAACCATCAGCACTGTATTTCTTACATTTATTTTGTAGGCCATCATGTGTTTTAAAAGCTATTCTTGGACTGAGGCGAACTTGCTCCACATTATATCAGTGGCATTGGATTTTTATTCACAAATGTACCAACTTTGTTATTTTCTATAATTTAGCAGTCTTGTCTTTTTCTTTTGAAATTTTTCTGAGCTGGCTCCAACTCTGCCTGCTTGGTTTCATTTGCTAATTTAATGGGTTTACTTTCATTTCTCTCCTCTGGTTCATTCTTAAAGATTATTAAGTTAAATTTTGATTGAGGATTTACTCTTTTAAGATGCTTCTTTGAAATATCCTTCAGGATTAGCTTTGAAAGTTTATATGTGACACTCTAGTCATGTGTGCTCAGCCAGAATGTTTCTGTTTATTCATGATTTACTTTCATTTCTTTCATCGTATAGTGCATACATTTCTTTCATCATATAGTGAGTGCATTGAGAGGCCTGGGTAGCTGGTGGGCCATCATTTACTTTCATCATGTAGGGTCAAAATCAGAAACCTTGTCTTCTGAAGCCAGACTAACTTTTGCTCTCATCCTTCAGACTTGGCAGTCCATCATGGAAGGAAATCATTTCACAGAACCTCTTTTCTTCTTTCTACCTTGGTCTCCTTAGAAATTTGTGGGATTCGAGACACTTGATTGTGGGATTGGCTTTAGTGCCTTCCTCGCTGGCAGAGTTAAGTTTATCCATCTCCAATTATTAGTCTTTCTTTCCTCCCTTTTTTGGGGGGGGTGTTGTTAAGATTAGACACAAATATTTACCCTTCCTCTAGGTTTTCAGGAACTTCCTGTGACCTCTGTGTTCTTAGCCCGGGGTGATCTGATTATAGCTATTAAAGTTACTTGCATGTGTATAGAATTATATTATCTTGAATAGAAATGGAAAACTAAATCTTAACTTTTTCCTCAGCAGTCAGTTAAATATAAAGTGGCTGATATTTAGGCGGGAGTGTGCTTTCTGTATCTGCAGAAAACATGCGTTTTAGTGGAAGAGTACACTCTGAGCACAGTGCCTTAGTTAGATAAGGCACTCATCTACCGGCTGAATGAATGAGTGCACTTTCATCCTGGTGATAATCAGAAATATGCTGCTGTTCCTCCCCTTTTCTTTGTGTTAGGAGTAGTGACTCCTCCTTCAGTGCAAATAATTTATAGAGTGTATCATTCTTATTATCACTGTTATGGTTACTATTTGTTAGATAACATTTACATTTTTTTCCAGAGAGGAAGTATGCATTTGATTGCTAGACTCTTAAGTAGTAGAAATAGATCTTTTTTTTAATGTTTCTGTAGATAGTAAATGGTAAATATAGGAGGAATTTATATAAAACGTATTAAGGTCATATTGACGTTAGAGTTTACACCTTGTTTCCCCATTTCATATTGTAATTTAATAGTATTAACTTAAAAGTAATATCTGTTTATTGTAAAAACTAGAAAATACTGAAGAACATGAATTAAAAAATCCTTAATTCTACCTCCTAGCAATAAACACTATTACCTTTCTCTAATCTGCCTTTCTAAATGTACTTGTTCAGCGCTGTTAGCCATATTGGCAGCTTTACTATTTCACATCTTAAATAGCATCTATCACTTATTAAAGAACCACAGTGGCACTATGGTAGAAAGTGCTCTTTTTATGAGAGCACTTATATTTTTACATATATTATGTTAGTGCCTTAACAATTGTTAGAAGATGCTTTATATCTACTGCAGGTTACTTGAGAGCATTCCTGGTGACCCTTGACTCTCTAGTTGAAAATCAAGGGGAGGAACAAGCAAAATTCACGAGCAAGTTTACAGGCCTCCCTTGAGGTCTTAGGTCTTGTTAAACTGGTATGTACAGCTTCACATGTGCACTAGCTTCTGTGCACATCACTTTTTTTGACTCAAATAGAATTCCCAATTGTAATTTTTTGTAATTCGCCATCTGACAGAATTAAGTCCAGGAATATTCTCCCACTTTATTTAATTTTTATGCATATAATACTTTTTAAAGATTTTTTTTTCATAATTCTCAAACACATGTCAGTTTTCCATTACTACTATATTAGTCATGTTTGGTCAGTGATGACATCTTGTCAGTTCTAGCCCCAAAACAACTTTTTCATCTGTCTCTTTGACCCTGAAGTTATTGCCTACTTCAGGTTTCAATTTCTCTTCAGTATATTGTAGAGATTTTCCTCCTGTTATTATGCTGTAGTATTTTCTTCTCATTTGTGAGGCTTTTACGTCCTACTTTCCTTTTCTTACAGCTTTTAAGTTTATTATAGAAAATTTACAATACGCATTTATAAAGAAGACGAACTTTATTATATGGCAATAACAGCTGTGATTATTCCGGTATCTAGTGTTACAGTTGTTATCTATGTATATGTGCATATATATAATTGTAAATATATAGATCAATCTGGGCATTCTTTACCCTTATTTTAAACCTGTTTTATGAGCGTGTTCCCATGTCTGTCTATGTTTTGTTGCTCTGTTATAGGTTATGATGATGTATGCTGTCTTCCTGGACTTGTAGTTCTTTAGGGCCTCCCTTCTAACTTCCCTCCCTCCCATCAGTCCTTTCTGCTTTTATAACTAATATTGCAGTATCTTTGGCTAAATTATTTGGACAGATTCACTTCTTACGACAAAAGAATAATGGGTCTAGCTCAGATTTTGTCATCCCTGTTGTACATATTTCATCTCTCTCTCGTAGCCAGTCTGAAGTTTTCATTCCGAAGACTCTTGGTTAGCCTAGTTCCTGCCAACCTTTCTGGCTTTATCTCCTATCCCCACAACCAGCTGCGAAAAACCACATGTGCATTCTAAAATATATCTTACTCAGAGATGTCTGTTGCCTTCTTTTCTTGGTGGTTTAGTTGTTAAGTCATGTCTGCCCGACTCATGTGGCCCTGTGGACTGTAGCCCACCAGGCTTCTCTGTCCATGGTATTTCCTAGGCAAGAATACTGGAGTGGATTGCTCTTTCCTACTCTGGGGGACCTTCCTGACCCAGGAATCAAACCTGTGTCTCCTACATTGGCAGGCAGATTCTTTACCGCGGAACCACCAGGGAAGCCCTTTGTTCTCTCTTCTTATCTACCCAGTAAATATTTCTTCAGTCTTCTAGCCTAAAATTTTGTGTGAAGTTCTTAATCTCCCTTGGCAGAACTAGGTGGTTCCTCCCTTGCATTTTATGCACTATTCTGTTGGGATGTAAATAGAATATTTCCCAAATTTTAGAAATTTGCTCTCCTCTGCTAGGCTGTGAACTTCTCACCAGCAGGACTGTTGTTCTCTTTCTTTCCAGCACCTGACTCAGAGTAGGTGCTTAATAAATGTTTGCTTGACTAAATCTGAGATCTGGGGGAAACCGACTGTCTTAACAGTGGCATAATAGAGTTGAATATACTTTTTAATTCTTTTTAGAATACCAACAGGAAGAAACTACTTGATTGAAAAGTGTTTCGAGAGAGCGTAGGAAGCATAGTATTTTTTGGAAAAAAAAAAAAAAAGTGTCATGAGTGATTAAGAAAATGCATGATTGAATAATTTATACTTGTATTTCATGTTGGAACTTGCATTTTAGTAACCTCTAGAGAATTTACATGAAATGAAAACTTTTTTGGCTTATATTTTTATGTAAACAAGAATATTTACTTATTCTGTGTGAACATATAGATGCAGTGTTTAAAATTTGAGTCATGCAATAGTGTCATTATGGCTTTCATTTTTATAACTTAATATCTGAATAAACTTTTAAAAAGTTGGACTAATGAGAGACTAGTAGAACCATAAACAATTACTGGGAAAGTAGGGTGTTGAAGTTTTAAAAGTTTAAAAGAGCAGCACTGTATTCTTATAGAAATTATTCACTGACACTATGATTAAGGAAAAGATCCTGGGTTACAGGATAATTGATATGTTCTAATAGTAACCTCTTTGCTTCTTTTAAGATTTTGGCTTAATCATTCAAAATGATGGATATATAGATATTTTCAGTTCTGCGTTCTTTAGTCTGAAAGGCATCAGTTTCTTTCTCATTGTCTATTTAAATGTTAGCCAGTTTAAATATTTTATAATTTCTTTTGCATCGGGCTCACCTAAAGTATGCCATAACGAATACTTCTTGTCTATATAGAACAGCTCTTTTGTGCCTTAGCTTCTTAAATTCTTGAAGTTTGCTTTGCTTACTTCTTAACATTTAGCAGAGTGTTGATATTGCATTAAGACAGGGTATTCTAATACTAATTGGTGTATTAACTTTATATTTTTTGTCTTTTTTTTTTTTAAAGGTAATGTGGCCTTGGATAATCTACAGATAAAAGAAAATGCTCTGGTAAGTTTTTTTTTTTAATATAAACTATGTTGAAAGTAAAAATGTTAGTTGCTTAGTCTTGTCTGACTCTTTGCAACACCATAAACTGTGGCCCACCAGGCTCTTCTTTCCATGGAATTCTCCAGTCAAGAATACTGGAATGGATAGCCATTCCCTTCTCCAGGGGATCTTTCCAAACCAGGGATTGAACCCGGAGTATCCTGTATTCCAGGCAGATTCTTTACTATGTTGACAACCCAGTTAATTCGATAAGCTCTTTGAAACCCTGGTTACTGGGTACCTGATGAAGTGATTGTTCGTTTAATGATTTATTCTAGGAAAATCTGAGATTGAAGATTTAGAAAAAAAATTTTTTCCATATGATTGAAATATTATCTCTTAGAAAATGAAATGTTCTTTAACTATAAACTCTTTTTCTATTGTTCTTATTTATATTTTGCTTCTCTTATGAATTCTGTCTTTAAAGTCAAGTTTAAGTTACTAAAAACATTTTTTCACCTATGAAACATATCCTTTATGAGTTTCTCAGATGTAAAAACTTTATTTTTCCTTAGAGGTAATTATGTATTTAAATAATTATTACAAAGATGATTTGGGGGCACTTAATAGTTTAAGATGTTGTTTAATTTTTTTTCCCTTCCTTCTGAAGAGTGAATTGGATGTTCCTTTTAAAGTCAAGGCTGGCCAAATTGGTAAGTACTTCACTCTTCATTTGAATTATTCCTCATCCTTTTAGTTTTTTATTTTTCCTGTTATTTAATCTCAGACATCTTGCTGAGCCTGAACAAAATGTGATAGGTTTTTGGCTTATGTTGATTAGAGCTTTCCGAGTTCTGAGCCTAATGTATACTATACCTAGTACATGTATGAAAGTTTTTGAGCAAAGTGTAGAAAACTACCATCTAAACTAGAAGGACATTTGAACTGCAATGATATTTTTCAGGCTTTGGTTCCACCACAAAATGAAGAAAAGTATCTTCATTTTCAAAGTTGATATGCAAATTTTTTTTTTTTTAATTTCAAAGTAGTATAATTTGCAGACTCTAGTAAGGAGAATTTGTTGTTGTTCAGTTGCTGAGTTGTGTCCAATTCTTTGCAACCCTGTGGACTGCAGGACCCCAAGCTTCCCTTGCTTCACTATCTGTCAGAGTGTGCTCAGAATCATGGCTGTTGAGTTGGTGATGCTGTCTAACCATCTCATTCTCTGCCGCCCTCTTCTCCTTTTGCCTTCAGTTTTTCCCAGCATCAGGGTCTACCAAGTCGGCTCTTTGCATCAGGTGGCCAAAGTACTGGAGCTTCAGCTTCAGCATCAGTCCTTTCAGTGAATAGTCAGGGTTGATTTTCTTTAGGATTGACTAAAGAGAATTTAAGTATAGCTAATTTCCCTTATGTTTTATTCAGCCATTTCACTTGATAAATTGTGCAGCAATGTGGTATAAAGGATATGTTCTGTTAAGTTGAAAGTCTGTGTAGCCAAACTCTTACACTAAGATCATCCATAACTAAGCATACATCTTTCTTGGAGGAATTTTTCAATAGGAAGTTTAATATAGCAAGTCCTTTCAACTTGTCCATGCTGCCTGGTTTTTACTTTTTAAAAACTGTAAATTGCAACCCTAGATGAGTTGTTCTTACTTTAGAATTTTTACTTATGCCACCATCCTTCCTTTCATCCCTGTCACCCTGCTACTTCACCACATCGCTTTCCTTCTTCATTGATTATTTTGTATCCAGGGAAGGCTTTGTCTTTTACCGTCCTAGCATCTTTAGTAATTACTTGAATACTTCTGTGAATCTGCATTACTTCATAAATATGTGTTCCTTTTATATAAATTAAAACATTTTAATGTAAATTTTCTTTTTTTCCTCTTGAAACAGGAGATACTCCCTTGGATTGAAAATATCACTAGGGCATGCATTATATTTTTTGTTTGTCTGTTACACAGAGCCTTGTTTAGCAGTGTTGTGGATGTATTGTTGTAGCCCTGTATGCTTAATTGAAATCCTCCAGTGAAGTTATAGCTATTCATTCAATCTTCTATCTTTGAGATACGTAGCTGTGGGAGAAGCAAGGGTAAATATGGTATCTTTGTCCTCAAAGATACTAGAGAGATCTAAAATTAGCACAAAATATTGCAGCCTCATATCCAGGTTAATGGGTGAGTTACATTTGCCTAAATAGCTTACATGTTATTCATTGTATTAATACAACAAAATTTATATTTTGGAAGAGGTTTTCAATGGTTCTGAATTTATTTTCTTTGCCTTTAAAGTATTATAATAATTTAATGGCTTTCTTCCAGGTTACTCACTGTTATGAGAGATACTTTGCATGTAAGGATGCAAAGCATATTTTCGTTATACTTATCTCTGTTTAAGGTTTATCAGGCCCTTATATTACTGTTAGCTTAAAATTAACAGTTATTAAATTACTGTTAGCCTAAAATGTTACACCTAACCTGTAGAGTTAGTGTGGCTAAGTACACCAAGGATGTTTTGATTTTCTAAGAGCTAGATATGTTTGTGGATACTGCTTTTACTTAAAAATTTAAAAAATTTCCTGATTTATAAAAGGAAGGCAGTGGAAATTTCAGTGGAATATAGAATAGTCAAGGATGGGAGGATAATGAGTTATGGTAAAAGAAGAGAAAAAAGGCTTAGAGAACAGATAATTTATTTTTGGTATATTAAAGAAGCATTTCCCACTTTTTCAATCTCATGCTCATCACGAAGGCAATCAAATCAATTTTTAGGAGTTGATGAGACAATTACAAATAAAACACTATCTATTATGAATGTAAGTGGTGCTCACTGTAAAATCAACAGACTTAGAAATGACCCAGAAATGTACTGCCCTTAGCTGTAGGCTCCTCTGAAGTAGGAGCCGTTTAAGGACCTCATCAGGGTTACAAACTGGAGAAAAGTAAAAATCTAGATGGAGAAATAATTCTGGATTTTAACCTCGGTAAGAGATTCCCAGCCCAAACTGGCTTGCCTCCATAGCCATCCAGGTGAAGCAAAATATCTTCCCTTACATTATTTTATTTCCTCTTCAGCTTCTTATCCGGTTCAGCAATTCTTTGAGCTTTCAGCATCTTGATTTAAAAGTGCCAGTGATTCTGATGGTGTAAACTAAACTAAGTCACTCATATATTAGCATGACTTAGTTGAATCAGATTCTTTTGTCTTAAGAATCTGATCAGCAGTACTGAGAGAACTATAGCTTTTATAGGGTCATTATTTTTTTAAATTGTGATGAGAGAAGGTATTTACTTTTGGAACACGGAAAACTGTAGGGGTAAAAAGGTTTGGGTAGAATTGCTCTGATACATTTGAGGGTAGATTGGGACATTTGCTGCCTGGAGACCTGAAAAGAGGGCATACTAGTGATTGGGAAGAGAGGAAAGAAATAGCTTGGAAAGATACCAAAGACAGGTTTTTGCCCATTTCAAACTTTAGCTGAAAATACGCCCTTTTTGTCTTCTGTCTCCTGCTTTGCATAGCTTTTTCCCATAAGACTCCAAACTTGGCTTAGTGACACAGGGGAGTTCATCTACGTTATGGGTGAGAAAGTTTCTGTAGGCCAGCCTCTGAAGGACTTGATATTAATACCATTGTTTCTAACGAAGAAGATGTGTTCTGCCTTTCATGTGATTTATAAGTAGATATTTGGAATATAGCTAGTCTGAACTGCCTGTCACTTTATAATACTGGTAATCATAAAACAGTATACCTTGCCTTTAGGGTTGGCCTCTTCTGATTGTAGCAATTTAGCATACTGTCAAAGGTCTTTTCCTTGGGTGTTCTGATATGTGTTGCTGGTTCAATTCCTGGGATCTTGAACAGATACTCTTTTACACTGATGCTGTAGAGATGAGGTTGCAGGTGTGACTAGGAACAGCATGTACCGTATTTAGACCATTGGTTCTAGTTCCATTGATGACTTGAGTGGACTTAAGCAAATAATTAAACCTGCCTGGGACCGAGTTTTCCTTTTTTCAAAACCAAAGTAATAGTTGCCTCATTTTTCTTTCAGTTTGGGAATATTAAATGAAATAATAGTTATCAAAAAGTTTGAAAAGTATAAAGCACAATGTAAATAGTTATTTCTAATAGTAATATAATATGGAAAAGATGTTTTAAACTGTGTTAGTTTTTTTTTTTCTGAGTGATGTTCATATTCTAGATCTGAAGGGTTTTGTATACTTTCTCTCTTAATGGAAAGTGACAAATGTATATCTTTTTGAGCATCCAAATAAGAAAGTTGAAATCATGTTTGTTTAGATAAATTAACTTTGAAGATTCCTTGGAAGAACCTTTATGGCGAAGCTGTTGTTGCAACTCTAGAGGGATTATACCTGCTTGTTGTCCCAGGAGCAAGTAAGTTATTTTAGATTATAACCATTCAGTAAAGTCATAGTAAAATTAAATTGTTACTTTGGTTAAATATTTTAATATGTTTAGTAAAACAGAACATAATTTAAATAAACTAATCATATTCATATATGTACACACATACATGCATTTTACATGTACATATATAGCCACATTTTATATGAAATATTTTATACTGTTGTTGGAAAGAGTAAGTTCAGCCATTTGTGAAATTTATTCTATTCTCTGTGAATAATTATTTTACAACTAAGTCTTCTGTGATGCATTAGACAGATTTACTTTTGAGAATGAAAGTAAATAAATTTTTAAAAATGTACTGTGATGTTAATCTACAGATTGGAAAATATTTTTTCCCATTTTGTTGCTTCTGATTTTGAGTGAATGTTCTTTCAAAAGCATGTATAAAGTAGGTAATTTTCTCATTGTACATTATAGTATTTTAATTTTTAATGACTTTTAAAGTAGTGATATTTTTAAAAGTAATATCTTTCATTATTAGTATTTTTTCAGTTTGAGATCAATATAATGTTAAGAAAAGTTTAGATATTTTAGAGGAAAGTTACTTGTTGTATCAATCATAAAAGACAATTTTTATTTTTATATTTTGTTTTCCAGTCTTTACTGTATAAAATCATACTTGATTTAACATAGCATTTATCACATTATATATGTAACGTGGGTCCGGCTTCTTTACTTAGTGTGTGTATATATATTTTTTCCAAACTTTACTTTTTTCTAATGGAAGGAAAATGGCTTCACAGTGTTGGGTTGGCCCTGCCATGCGTGAGCGCGAGCCCGCCGTCGGTACACCTGAGTCCGCTCCCTTGTCAGCCCCTGTGCCGCCTCCCGCCCCTCTGCTTGTCGCAGAGTGCTGGTTTGCGTTCCCTGAGCCACGCGGCAGGTCCCCCTTGGCTATCTGTTTCACACATGGTGGTGTGTCTGCTTCCATGTTACTCTCTCCGTTCATCCCACCCTCTGCTTTCCCCTACCCTCGTCTATAGGTCCGTTCTCTATGTCTGCATACCCACTGTTGCTCTGAAAATAGGTTCATCAGTACCATCTTTCTAGATTCCATATATATGTATTAATATGAGGTATTTGTTTTTCTCTTTCTGACTTACTTCCCTCTGTATGATAGGCTCTAGATTCATCCATCTCATTAGAACCAACTCAAATGTGTTCCTTTTTATGGCTGAGTAATATTCAGGTGTATTTATGTACCATAGCTTCTTTATCCATTCATCTGATGATGGACATCTAGGTTGCTTTCCTGTCCTAGCTAAATAGTGCTGTAGTGAACATTGGGGTACATGTGCCTTTTCCAGTACATTTGTTTTCCTCAGTTTATATGCCAAGCAGTGGGTTTGCTGGGTTATATTGTAGTTCTACTCCCAGTTTTTTTGAGGCATCTCCTAGTGTCTTCCATAGTGGCTGTATCAGTTTACATTCCCACCAACAGTGCAAAAGGGTTATTTTTGATGAAATATGGAAACCACAGTTTCCATGGTGATAGTGACAATTTTGAAAGGCTATATGATATTTTATTATGGACTGCCAACTGGTTTTTGCTGTTACAGTGAACATTATAAACTCATCCTTCTTATAGATATCTTTCTCATTTTGTGTTTTTTCCTTAGGTACATGATCAGAAATGAGATTACTAAATTAAAAGGATATGATTTTATGTATTTTATGATTGTTGATACATAGACTTGAATTTCTTTCTCAGAGTCTTTTTTAAATCAATCTTACATTGATACCAGCTGATATTGGATATTACATGTTTTTTGTACTCAAAATTTTACCACTCAGATATAATAACTGGAAATTTTTTGATGTATTTTCTGCCTTCTCTTTGTTTTTCCCTTTTCCCTTCCTACTCACCCTTTCCCCCAATCATCCTTTTTCCTGTATTCTTTCTCCCTTTAGTTCCTTTCCTTCCTTCCTTTTCCTTTTGATGTGAACTTTGTAAGTAGATAAGAATCATTTATGTAAACTTTTTGTGAAACCAGTCCAAAAAATATAAATGTTTTTTGCTTAAAAAGTTACCTGTTACACATACACACAATATTATAATGAGGCTGAACTTCTCTTATTTATTTATTATTGCCTTTCTTGATGTGTGAATTAACTACATATGTTTTTAGGTATTAAATATGATGCTGAAAAGGAAGAAAAATCCTTGCAAGATATTAAACAGAGAGAGTTATCCCGAATTGAAGAAGCCCTTCAAAAAGCAGCAGAGAAAGGTACAATATGTTTATGTTTTAGGTAAATGTACATACACCTATGTTTTAGATACATTTAATACTCTGTAAAGAGGATTCTTTCATAAGCCTTCATAAGCTGTTGTTCCAAAGAATCTTCTTTTAACATCATATCTCATAATATCGATTGTAAAGATTTTAATGACTCACGTTTAGGAATCATTGCCTTTGTGATTATTTTATCTCCCTGCCAGTTAAATTTTCTTACTTTTCTTAAGCAGTCATTTCTACTATGCTACTTTATGGTGACTTCCCAAATTCTTTGAGTTCTTGTAGTCCTCTTTGTTTTTGCCAAAGGTTAATGGTTTCTTTGTCTGCATTTTCACCTGTGTTGTTGAAAGATAATAAAGTTCAGCATATTAATATAGTGAAGTAATGTTTAGAGGAAATGGTGCTGTAATTCTTTTCCTTGCTGTATCTTTTCATATTGTACAGGATATTTTTTAAAAATTGGTTTTTCAGATTTCAACATTTTAACATCTTTAAGTTTTAATACTTTGTTTTTATCTAAAAATAAATCTGGTTACTATTTTAATTTGGTTTATGGAGCAAGAATAAGGGTAGGATAAAACAGAATGGTCTGTAGGATGGTGAGTTGAAGGCATTTCCAAGCCTTTCCAAGTTTGTTTTTCTCTTTCAAGTCAAATCATACTCTGATTGCCAATTGGGGTATGAGAATTAATAGCATTTTACATCATTTTTGCATCATTTGGTAGCATGTTTATGTATTTCTATGATGGAAGAAGATAGTACTAGAAATGCCTAAGGCATTTCTCTTTGGTCTCTCTTAAAAGATATGGCCAATGTTAGAAATGATAGAAATTATATTTAGATATTATAATAAGATGCTTAAGCTGCTGATATTTAATTAAATCAAGAGAGAAATCTCTCTTAAAAATAGCTTGTTTATTAAAATTCTTTGTCAATGATTCTAATTCTTTTTTCCTTGCGTGTTTTTTCCTTATTCAGAATTACTGATTCTTTTACAGAAAAGTACTAAAATATTTCAGATACAGAGGCTGTTTTAATGGTAGAAAATTTTAAAAGTCTAAACATTTTTTCCTTTCTCTTTTCATATTTAACCGTATCTTATGTTTCTGCTGAAACTCAAGGATCTGTATTTCCGTGAAAACAGTTTTCTTAATTTCCGTCACTTTTATGTGCCAAACAAAGCAAAGTGGTTGTGGTTTTGTTTTATGCCAATTCAGTGTGAATATTTCTTTTTATTCAATATTGGTTAATTAGAAATAGTTTTATCAAAATGAGGAAAAAGGCTTAGAGAGCACTAGAATTTAAGTTCTTTCTTAAATCAGTTCAGATTAAATCTGTTAATACACATACATATAGTTATATGTAGTCATCAATTGGTATATTTATATATGCTTGGATATATTGCTGTTTCATGTAATTATATACTTTTAATTTATAATATATATAATTAAGTTATATTTTCCCTCTTGAGAAACAAACCCCAAACTCATTTTTTTCTTTTTTTTGGCGTAGCAATAACTGTGATTGCTTTCAAAATATTTTAGTGTTTCCAGTGAACTATAAGAGAAAGCATAGTATATACTCTCTCCGTTTTAGCAGTTGACAGCTTAATCAGCAAAATGATAATTTGCCATACATTTTGTATTAAGTGCTTGTGAATTTTGACTACTAGATTGTTAATACTTAGGAAACTTATTTTTGGGTCTCACAGAGAGACTGTTAAGGATGATTTGATAAATCTATAGAGGATCAACATCTGTAGTACTAAACTTGTATTAATGGGGCTGTTAGGCTTATAAATAATCATTATATTGCAGCTTCTTGGATAATAAGTTTAGTTTTTGTTAGGATAGAACTAAGATTCAGAAATTGAAACTCAGTTTCATTAACATTATTATATTAGGTTTGTCAACAAAATGCTCTAAGTATAAAAGAGATAAATTCAGAAGTTGGGAAATATGTTGACAGAGATTTTTTTTCTCAATTATTAAGAAATACATTTAGTCATTTTGACTGCATGTAAGTACTTTCTCTAGTTTATATAAATATAGACCCTGTCTTCATATAATGTTGTTCATGTGAATGATTAAAGACAACCCTGGCCTTGATGTGCTTTCCATTTCACCATTTTTAATTAACAGTTTTGACTTGATTACTAGACTTTATTTTTTATACTTCTTATTTTCCCACTTATTTCTTGATTTTGAAAGCACAAAAGCATTATCGCTTATGTATGGAGACTCAGGTAAGGAGAGGAAATGATTTAACTATAAGCAGCAGTTGATAAAAATGAAAATAGAGTCTTTAGTCTGCTCTGCTTTAAAGAAGTACTTTTTTACTCAGTTTGTTTCATTTGATAAAATAGAGTGCCTGCCCACTATTATGTGGGAAAAAAAGAAAATTGAAATATAAGTTCATTTCTAGAGAGTTTGGTTAACTGTAAAAATAAGCTTCTTGATATTTTTCTTCTTTTATTTCATTTTAGTAAATTTATTTTCTTGGAAAGGCAATTGTAAAGTAAAGGGTAATAGTAAAGTCAAAAGATTTTCAAATGCTGTATGTATAGATTCTATATTTTAAAATATTAAATATTAATTTATCAAACACTCTTAAAATTTTAGAGTTAACGTTGACTCTGAAATCAAACATTTTTTCCCAAAAGACTTATGAAAAATGTCAGTTTCTTGTTTCACCCTTCTCTACCCTTTTGACTCACTCCTTAGACAGAGCCATCATTTTAGAAATATTAACATTCTGTGATTGTCTAATTTATTAATGTAAGGCACTGTCTTGTATTTCCTGTGACAGTAGTCAAGGAATTTACCTCTCTTATCATCTTCCTTCATCCTTAATTCCTCTTTCTATCTTCTCGTAATACGGCCATATCATAATTTTTGGCCAATTATGAGTCAAAATTTACATTACTGTGACAAAATAATTACTGTTTGCTGGATGGGTCAGATAATATACTGTGATTTTATTTCCTTTGCACCAGCCTTTTGTTTTTCTTTCTTAAATTTGTAAATGCTTCTTTCCTTCTATTTAAATTTACCTTAAATTCTTTTGTGTGCTACATGAAATCTATCAATCATATGGCTATCAGTGTTATTTTCCAATTGCCCAAACACATCTGTTTTCCTTTCCCTCTCCCCCTTTCCCTCTTGAAGAGCAGTTTTTTGGTTGTGTTTTGTTTTGTTTTGTTTTAGTTCTGCTGTATAATTGTCATCCTAGAACTGATCTTCACTGCTCTTCTGTTTTTAATTCATTGAGTCCCTTGCCTTTTGTTGTTAGTTTGTTCCTTTGTTTAGCTGAAGCATTTCTGATAGCTTTTAAGAAAGGATGTACTGGATATAATTTTTAAGATCCTTGCAAGTCTGAAAGTTTTGTAATTTACTTCCACACTTGTTTGATTTGGCTGGGGATAGAATATTGCGTTTAAAGTGAGAATTTTAAGGGTAAAAATCTTTCAACTTCCAGGTACTTTTGAGAAGTCTGCTGCCAGTCCGTTCAACACATTGTTGGAAGCACAAAAATTAGAAAATTCCTGTAGCCTGCTGTCAGAGACCTCATGTATAGTAATAGGCAGGAGAGGATGTTGAGTCTCATTAGTGAGATATAGTTAGAGTATTGCAGAAGTTCATAAAGGGCTTATCATGTTCAATCAAGAGATCAGGGCAGACACTCTGAAGGTCTGTATTTCAGCTGAGTGTGCAGAAGGGAGAGAGGGCATTCTAGGTTAAGGCAATAGTGAAATGAAGAAGTGTAGAGTATGTGTGGGGAGCTGCTAAGAATTTGGGACTTTGATAGTGTAGCTGGAGAGGAGTTGGAAAGCTAAGTTTATATCAGTTTTGAGAAATTTGAAAACCATGATGGTGATGGTGATAATGATAGCAGCTAACATTTATTGAGAATTTACTGTTTATGGGTCACTCTTCAAAGTGGTTAATATCAACTGACTCATTTAATAGTCATAATTCTATGATATAAAGGCTTTTATTGTTCCCATTTTATAGTTGAGAAAGCTGGAAGTTAAAAGCTTGTTCTAGGTTATGCTGTTAGAAAATGATAGAGCTAGAATTTGAACTCAGTCTGGTTTTTGACTCTGCGTTATAGTGGACTTTGATAGTCAGTGAGAAAGTTAGTAAGTTACTTTTTCTTTAAAAATCTGGAGAGCAATGTGATTGATCATGGCTGTGTTTTAGGTAGTGGTACCTAAGCTGGATTTGGGGAGCAAAATGGAAGATGGTGCTTCCTAACCATAACTAACAAGAATGAATAGAAAGGATTCAGGCAGTGTGTCTTGAAGGGAACATGATACTAAAATAAGATGAATTCATTTCAGCTAACCCTAAAATTAGCATAAATATTGCAGCAATGTTTCATTCTGAAAATGAACAAATGGTGGGCAGAAAGGGAACCAAAATAGCAGATTTTTGCTCTCTTTGAAAATTGGGTAAATCAGTGAGACATTAGCCATAATTGGTGTTTGTCTGTTTTGCTTAACTTGAAAGTATTAATTGTTATAATTTTAATTATTAAGAGTTTTTGTTTTAATATATGAAAACAAAGCTTGTGTGTTGAAAGAATGGAAATGGTGTCACTTGAGAATATTTCTGTAGAAGTAAGTTGTTTTAGTGTCACTGCATTTTACTTATTCTGTTACATGATGTCTAATTCTTTGAACTAAGTTCAGACATATTTTACATGTGAAATTAAGGATGTCTTAAAATGCTTTGCATTTTGGTTATTGCTGCCGTGCGGATGCAGGCGCACATTCAGGGGAGTTCATATATGGCTTGGAAAGCTTTGTTTACAAGGACATCAAGCCTGGTGGGTATGCATGGTTAATTATACTGAGCTACATACAAAATTATATTCTTATCCATGCTTGTGCTTTTAATGGAGTTTATATGTCATGTCATCCTTTTATAAAATATGGAAATGTAATTCATGGTTTTCCCCTTCACTGTCATTTTCTTTCTTCCACCTTCTGCATCCATTTATTCACTCACCAAACGCTTAATGTCTTCTAGTAGGAAGACTATGCTGGATGCTCAGTGTTCATGGGGTGAAACAGACCCAGTCCACTGCCCTTATGCAGTTTACAGTTTGATCTGTGGATGACTTCCAAATCAGGACTACCTTTTTGCCTTTGTTCTATAGTATAGTAGTTTTTCAATTAAACGATTTCTCTTCTGTAGCAGTGGTTTTCAAACTTGTAAAAAGCAATAAAATGGAACCTTTTTTTTTGAGTGAGACTTTATTTAGGATCTTGATAAAAGATGTTTCCCTGCCTTTCTTCTCCTATCCTCCCTGATTTGCTTCACCTGTGTAGTAGCTTTGGCAGCATGTGCAGACTACTGTCCTGGACAGCCTCACAAAAAAGGCAGATTTGAAGGCTGACTGCTTTAGGATTCACAGTAGGATTGTTTTGTATCTTAGGAAGTTTACCAAACACATTAAAATAATAATAATTTCTAATATTTTAAACAGTAATTTTATTTAACTTTATTTTCTATAACTTTCTAGGAACTTGTTATATTAACTTAGTCACACTTAAAATTTGTTTTGATTAAATGACAAGCAAGTGGCATCTCTATCTCAAGATATAAGCAACGATAAGCATTATGATAGAATTACTTTTGCTGCTAGAAACTTCTTTAATTTTTGGGTTCATTATGACAAATGGAAGAATGAGTTGCATGGCAAATTTCATAGCATGAATGAAATTACCCTGAAAGGAGTTTCTCTGAACAAATCTGCCCCTTGAGTAAGAGTGACTGACTCTTTGTCTTAGAGTCACTTTGTTTGATATAAAAGATAACTCATGCTTCACTGTCCAATTTTGTGGGTTTTTAATTGAACCAACTTTCTACAGTCTGCCAGGGGAAGTGTTTTCTGATCTTACTAGGTGCAACCTGCCTCCAGGATACAAATGAGTTCTAGTGGCCTATTTAAATATGTAAAAAAATCATTGGGCAGCAAGCAGTGCTTACAAAACAAAACAGACAGAGGACACTCTAAAGTAAAACTTCATGATTCAGAGTTTCTTTTTATTCCAAAAATGTGTATTAGCCTGGATTAAAAAAAACAAAAAACAAAAAACTAAACTTGGCCTAAAATTTGATTCTGAAATGAGGATAGTTAATTTTGTGGCAGATGTCTTTTGTTTACTGCCCAGGACTTAATGTGTTCTTTATAATGCTTTCATTTTTTCAGTTTCTGAGTGTATATTTGTTGTTGTTGAGTTGCTCAGTTGTGTCTGATTCTTTGAAAGTGTATATTTACTCATTAAAATTTTTTTTTTCTGGAGCAATGATTTTCAAAAAGTCAAAACTATTTTCATAATAATTCTAAGACATTATTTTTTTTTTCCCACTGTTTTGACATTGGTACTGATGGTGCAAAAGCAGTGTTGAGTTAGATTGCTGGCTGCCTTGGCATGATTTAAGGTAGTGGCACCAGACTCTACTGCCAGTAGCCATTGTATTGTTCCCTGCCAGTCACTCACAGTAAAAAGCAAAACAGAATGGAAGAAGCACCAGTTTTACTTAAGAAAATCATTGATGAAATAGAAACCATTTAATTTTAATAGATTACAGCTCTCGAGTATATTTGTCATTGTAGTTTTGTGACAAAAGAGGAAGCATACATATCGCGCTTCTGTAGACTGAAACAGGATAATTGTCTCAAGGGAAAATACTTGTGCAGTTGTTTGGGTTTTCAGTGGAACTAGTACTTTTTTCATGGAAAGCCATTTTACTTCAAAGAATGGCTGGCAGACTGTTATTACTCAGATTTGGGTGTTTGGTAGATATTTCAACAACACAGCTTTAAGAAAAAAGAACTGACAGTGTTTGTTACCAGCAATAAAATTTGAGCTTTTGAACAAAAATTAGAATTTTGGGGAATTTGTATTCGCCACTTTGAGCTTCACAGCTTCCCATACTCAGACTTTTCTGATGAGATTTTTGGTGGTATTAACAATGTGATTTTTTATATGAAAAAATAAAGTGACTCCACATTTGTAAGATCTGTATAATTCAATGAAGCAGTATTTCCATATTATCAAAGTGTGGTAAAATACTATGAATGTATTAAAGTGCACGGTAAACCAGCTTTAATTTAGATGAAAAATTCACTGATAGCTTCAGATTCCAAGGTGCAGCTTTGAGAAAGTATCACTAGTTGAGTTTGATGTAATATCCATAATTACATGAAAAGATGTTCATATGCAAAAGATGAAGATGTTCCTCCTGTTTCCTATTACATTTCTGTAATTAGTCAGACTTTCCTCACTTACTTCAGTCTAAACAATAGATCCTAAAAGACCGAAGGCAAGAGCAGGTATTTGTATCCAGCAGTCTCCTACTAACCAGACATTAAGGAGATTTGTAAGATTGTAAAACCATATCAATCTTCTCATTACAAGTTTTTGTTTAGAAGACATAGTTATTTTTCATAAATACATGTTACCTGTGCTATTGCATAATGGGTTATTTTATAAATTAATAACTATTAAAAAGCTTTTCAGTGTTGATTTCCAACGTGGTAAATATCAACATCTGTGGTTACAACCCACCCTAATGAAAAGCTGGTTAAGGTTCTTGTTTTAAGTGTGTTAAAGGGACCCTAAGACCAAAACATTTGAGAACTGCTTTAGAAAGTGACTGGGGATCATACATTTATTATCCATCAGATTAAATGAAGACTCTGTAGTGCTTAGATTAGATTTTGAAACCATTTGAAACATGGTACATCTAACATTGAGATCAAAGACAGAACACGGTGCTAGGACAAATGTGAAACCAGAAGGATAATAGAAGGTCAGATGAGAAGAGTGAGTTATTCTAGACTCTAAACCCAGGCAGTTGAATCCTGTCTCTGAAAGCTTTCTACCTAAGTGGGATGGTTTTCAGGGCTTCTCTGGCTTTCTTTGCTATTTCTTTTCAAATAGTGTTTCTATGAGAACTTTGCTGAATGTTTAATTTGTAAATTAAAAAGATTTAGGTAACCATGACTGTGACAAGAACTCCTGGTAATAGCAAAGTCCAGATTTTGTTACAGGTTTAGTAAATATTTTCTTCTTGAAATTTAGGGTCTTAAGCTTAAAATCTAGGACTTGATAATTTGATTCTTAGTTCTTGTAGTGGCAGGATAATTTGCTTTAAAATATCAAGGAAGAACAAATTTACAATTTCATGCTAAATCTCAGTATCTTCTCTATGACATTAATTGAGCTTGTATATTTTATTTTAATGTCCAGATGTAGATAATTTTGATTCAGTTGAACAGATACATATCATATGCTTTGCGCCTAGATGTTATGATAATTCTTGTCCTAATGAAGGACTCCTCCTGACTAGAAACAAAACAGTTGTGCAGATACTTCAAATACAGTGTATTCATTGCTTAGTGGAAGTCTGTATAAGGTTCCAGGGTGGATGGCCTTGGAGATAATCAAGAAGAAGATCCAACTCTTCTTCGAAGAGTTGAAGAAGGCATTACACAAGCAGTAGTGCTGGACCTGCGATTTGAAGCCTCCTAGGAATTTATCTGAAGAACTTCAGGGAGAGCAGACTAAGTTCAGGGAATCTACTACGTGTAGAGGCATTAAGGCGTTAGAAAGTTATAGCTCGTACACATGGAAGTCTGCTCAGTGTTATGTGGCATCCAGGATGAGAGGGGAATTTAGGGGAGAATGGACACGTGTGTATGTATGGTCATACAACAATTACAACATCGTTAATCAGCTATACCACAGGACAAATTAAAAAAAATTTTTTTTTTTTTTAAGTTACAGCTTGTTTTGGAAAGTATCAGTAGTCTTCTTGAAGTGTCCAGTGCAAGGATGAGTGGCAGAAGATAGAACAGGACAAGGAGATAGGGATTGGATCATGAAAGGGCCTCTGTGTCATGCAAACACTTTCTCATTTTATTTGGCAGGCTACAAAGAGCCTTTAAAAGAATTTTGAGCAGGGATTAACAGGCTGTGAATAGTATTTTAGAAGATGTGAATCTGGTAGTATTAGGTCAGAGGAGGTTAGATCAGAGAAAAGAGTGGAGATCGGAGGAAGGGGAGACCATACAGAGGCTGCCCCAAGAGTGAAGACTGGACTTGACATGTAGCAGGCAGTTGAATGTAAAGATTTGTAAGTTGGGTTAGATAGGTTTGGGTTAATGCCTTGGAACAAGTCAGTGCCAAATAAAAGAGATACTAAAGGAATTATTAAGCCAAATGTAAAATTCTGTGTACATTTTTTTTTTTGCCCTTTTTGTATTCTTTATAGCCTCAAGACTGTAAAGAATTCTGTTTTTGTGAGGTGTATCATTCAGAGGAAGTCATCTCTCAGCAACCTACCCTTTCATTTCATTTGTGCTCCTACCATACATATTCTGTCATTATTACATTTCCAATATTTTGGCAATATTGAAATTAAAAATTAAAGTTTATATTATAAGCAGTCATAAATATTCTAAAGGGCACTGTGTACAGATATTTTACTCACTTTTTGTGTAATTGCACCTGCCAAGTTATTTTCTTTATTACAGAAGGTTATTCTAGACTAAAAAAAGTTTGTGAATTTCTGCCTGTATTGAAGTAACAGGTCAGTTTAGAATAAAATAAGGTGAATTGTACCAGAATTTGCAGTCAGGAAGAAGTCTCTTGTTTTCTTTTCTGTCCTCTAGTCTGCTAACTTGAATTTTATCCTTTTCTCACTAAAATGCTTCCACTGAGAAGGACGTAAACGTAAAAAGCACAAAAAACATTTTAAGAAACCTTTTAAAGGTCTTGATCGCTCAAAAGGTAGGTAAAAGTGGTTTTTATGCTGTGTGTTATTTATACACATTGCCACTTGATTTCTGTCTTCAAAGGTAAAATAAATGTTAGATTATGATGTAACTTCAAAATAAGTTTTAGGGATTTCCCTGTTGATATAGTGGCTGAAAAATAAGTTTTAAGTTGGAAATGCATATTAAAATCTAAAATAAAGCAAGGAATAGGTTGTAATTCCTGTTGAGTAGTACTTTAGTTATCCTTCAATCATTGATTATGAATTATGTGATACTTTCAACTCTTGAACTTGTATTTTTCTATTTTTTATAGATAAACCAAAAGAAGCCAAAAAGGATACATTTTTGGAAAAATTGGCAACTCAAGTAATTAAAAATGTACAAGTGAAAATCACAGACATTCACATTAAGTATGAAGATGATGTAAGTAGTTTACTTGGTCTAGGTTAGTAATTGTGTGTTTTATGACATTAATTATTATTAATTATTGATTTGCCCATACATGGCAGTTTTAAATCCAAGATTAAGTTTTTCCTGGTTAGTACACTACCATATCTCCTTACTAGCATTAAGCTTTTTTCATTAACTGTGTAAATATATCATAAACCACCATATGTTTCTTTCTAAAGCTAATTTAAGAGATTTTTGGATTTTCCTTTATTATTTATTTTGAATTTTGTTTAAAGACTTAGACTAATAAAGCTTTAAGGAACTAATTTTTTTTTTTTTACAAAGACAAAAAAATTGGTTCCCAGAGGTAATGAAGTAATCAGTTACAATGGTGGTTGGTAGAAAGGGGACTAAAACCCAGGTCACTTGGCTGCTAGTCTCGTACTTTACATTCTACCACACGGGATTTTAGCACACACAGCTACTCACACACATGTGGAGCAATGTTTAGAAACCACTTTTCTGATAACTGAGAGCTTAATGTTAGTTGATTAAGAACTATATGATTGATTAACTTTAATTAAAACATAATCAATATTTTGAACTTAATAGGTGCTTTGTCTTAAAGTTTGAAGCGTAAATGAAAAGCCTTGAATTTTTTCATTTACGTAACGAATTGGAAATGCTTTTTCATCTTTTCCAAAAATGAGTTTGCTTTCTTTTTTGTTTTTAGTTTGCTTTAAGTTTAGATTACATGTAAAGTCATACTGCCATATAGAGAATTTATTTTACTTTCCTGAGAAGTCCCTTTTTTCAGTTCATATTCGGTAAGATACACTTGTAGTTTTTCAAGATATACAATCTCTGTCTTATACCAACTTTGTGTTTTGGTTTTCTATAGTCATTAGACTGAATTTTGCTAACAAACAAATGTCTGAAAAACCTAGCTTATCATTAGACTGAAATTTTTTTTTTTTTGGCTGTATTGAGTCTTCATTGCTGTGTGGGCTTTTCTCTAGTTGTGGTGAGCAGAGGCTACTCTCTAGTTGCGTGCTTGGGCTTCTCATTGCGGTGGCATCTCTTGTTGTGGAGCAGGGGCTCTGGGGTGTGCAGGCTTCAGTAGTTGCCCCACATGGGCTCAGTAGCTGGGGCCCCTGGCTGTAGAGCACAGGCTCAGTAGTTGTGGCACACAGGCTTAGCTGCTCCATAGCATGTGGGATCTTCCTGGATCAGGGATCAAACTCAGATGTCTCCTGCATTGGCAGGTGGATTCTTTACTGCTGAGGCACCTGGAAAGTCCAGTAGACAGAATTTTACAAACCAGTGTCTAAAAAGCCTAACACATTAATTGCCTTGTTTAAAACAAACTTAGAACTCAACTTGTCATGGAAGTAAAAGAATTATTCTTAAAGCCAGTGGTATGTTGATGAATAATAATCTCAGCTTTAAAAAATTTTTTTATTTTTAATTGAAGGATAATTGCTTTACAGTATTGTGTTAGTTTCTGCCAAACATCAACATGAATCAGCTATAGGTATACCTATGTCCCCTCCCTCTTGACCCTCCCTCCCACTTTCAGTTTAAACTTAAACTAAACTTTTCAACTGAGCAAGTACAATTTGAAAGGTACGTTATTTCTTTCTCTTTAATGAAAAAATACAGATGCACAGGAGTGGGACAAGTAATATCAATTAAATTTAAGTTGGTGTCAGTGACAAAATATATTAAAATAATCTACAGAAAAAATTAAAAGCACAAAGGCATCTTCCTTGTATCTTGCCTCTTTCAGTGTGATTACCTTAATTTTTGTGTGTGGGAAGATAGTTAAAAATATAGAAATGAGGGTAGGGGGAGTTTAATTTATCATAAAGATGCTCACTGTATGAGAGCAGTAATTTATGGGGAGTGCATTAGCAGCTGAGGAGTTGTGTTTTATTAGAGTTCCTTCTGAAATAGCTGCAAATTATTTTGAGCTTGATATCCATAGGCCTAAAAAGATGAATATGGGAATGAAGGAAATATATTTTGCCACAAACCGTAATATATCTGATATTAAAAACAAAGCTCACAAAGCTCATGCTTTACAGCTATACCAGATAATGGTTTTCCTGTTTGAGAAGGATGTATGTGACTCAAGTTTCTGATGGATGATTTAGAACATTATGTGATTTTTCTCTTGTCTCTAGTTTCCCTATTTTCTTTCATGACCAAAAAGCACTAGTTTTTGTACATTCTGTGAGATGTCAAAAACAAAGTCATCATACACAAAATGGCACAGTTTAAGCACTGTGTATAAATATTACTTAGATATTGAAATGAGAAATAGATCAGTTTAATAATAGCAGATTTTGGGTTAAGGGATTGAGGGAATTAAATATTAAGGATCTTGAGCATCTTCTAACATTTTTTTAAAGTGTCATTGGAAATTAAAGGTGTAGAGAGACAGTTCATATTTCTAAATGTGAAAATCTTTTAAAAATAATTTAGTGGCACTGTTTTATCTACAACTCCTTGTTTTATTTATCTATGGAGAACATCTTTAGTGCTATACATAAAGAGGCTGTCTCTTTTAAACTATCTGGACAAGAATCTGTTTAGTCCCGGTTAGTGCGTGTTCTCACTTCTAGGAGAAAAATAGTTCCACTGGGAAAGTGTCATGTTTCTGTCATGCCTACAAAATATGGAGAATCTCAGCCATGTTAGTGTCTTCCTTCCCTTTCTTCTCCACAGATCCATTTGTGTTGTGTAGCTTACCTGTAAATTCATTGTCCTTTGTTGCCTGTTGTAGAGTGTGAAATGGATTTACCCTCACTATGAGTGTATTTTAATGTCACTTTTTTTCTTTGACAGATATCAGATCCAGAGCGGCCTCTTTCATTTGGTGTCACACTGGGAGAACTTAGTCTATTGGTAAAGTTGACTTTATTTAAAATTTCTGTGGAATCTGTAAAATATTATTCTCAGGGTGAATTTCCTAAGTCAGCTATTGCTGCAAATAGCTGTTTTATTTTATTTTATTTTTTTTTTTAGTCTTAATCATTTTTATTTGCCTTACTTGACAAATACAAGAGAATGTCTATGAAACCACTGGCAATGTAATATAAACTTTAAAGAATTTATTTGACTTGACCCACTTATATTTCTCAGAATGGGAATATACACATTATTCATCAATAAATGCTTAATGCTTTAAATTTACAATTACCTTACTTGCAGAAATAATTTGAAAATCATTCCAATTAAATCAAAGTACAAAAGATTTTTGTTCTTATATTTAAAATAAAATTTCTATAGCAGCCAAAACCTTTAACCAAAAATTCAGAAGTGCAGTCTCTTAAGTTTAACAAAATGGCCACATTCTAATTTAATTATCTTCATTATTATCACAAGAAAAAAATATGGTGGCTCCTCAAACAAGGCAAACTAGTAACTGGTAGTTTTCCTTTCTGGGCACTCAAAACTGTCTTTATTTCACCTGTTCAAACAGTTGCTCCAACTTTAAAGAAAGTTTAAATGGACTTTTGACATTTAATATTGGTGATGCTTGCTAAGACTTAAGAACTCCAACAGTGAGAATCAGAAAATGACCACAATTAAAATTATCCTAAAGAACTTAGTACTACACAGAGCAATCTGGTATTCAATAGTGTTTTTGAGTTACATATTTTTTCACAAACATAGCACCTCATGAAATACCTGGTAAACCACTCTGCAGTCACAGTAAGGGTTGGGAGATTAAGCTCCAAAGAGAATCATGGAACCCGTTTAACATAACATTGCAAGACGAAGCTCAGGCAAAATCAGCATAAGGAGTGCAGTCTGTTGATTCCCGCACTCTGAGGGGATGGTCATCTATACCGTAACTTTTCTACAGCTTTTCTAGAAATTTACAATTTTAGCGATACTTTTATTATATTCTCTAATTACTTTGATTTATCTTTGTATTTAACAAATATAAAAATATTAAGAACAAGTGTTTTGAAAGTCTTAAAAGCGGTATCTTAAATGCATAGTAAATTAGGGGAAGATAGATTTCCACAGAGTCAAGTTCTTATCCACAGTATAATTTCCAAATAACTTGTACATGTATATCTGTTTATATGTATGTATCTTTATATGTTTATCTATATATGTTTATATGTTATATGTATGTGTTTATTATATTGAAATGTACATAAGATAATTTATTTCGATTAAGTGTTTTACATTGCAGTTTGTTTTTTCTTTTATGGTCCTTAGTATATAGAGTGGGTATATCCTGGTTGGACATTTTTTTTTTTTCTATTCTGGACAACTGAGTGGTAGGAAACATGTTTTAAAGTTAAGGACAGTGAGCAGTAAATCACGTTGGGTATATTTTTGCTTTTTGATTAGTTATGTGAAGAGGGCCTTAGGAGGGAAAGAAGACGAAGGAAAAAGGAAAGAGAAGTAGTCTATTAAACAGGAAAAGGTCTCTGTTCCATGGACTCCTTAAGAATGATACATGCATACAGAGAAGTAGAGATATACATCAGTTGAAGATCAAAGCAAAAAAAATTAACAGGTATTGGAGAAATAAAGGAAAGGGAGTCAAGGAAGCTAGTGTTTAATACACTGTTTATCCTCTGCTTGTCTCCAAAATAAATTTGAAGTAGCTTTCAATAAAAAAGAAATAATAGTATAATACTTTGGAAGAACTAGAATCTGTGTTCTGAAAGGTAGAGGCGTAATTGTTCCAGAGAAATGAGACTAACAATATTAGTCATAAGAAAGGTCAGTATTTAATATTGAGCTTCTAGCAGACCAAATGAAAAACACAGAATAGTCGTGTGGCTTACTTTGCGTTGACCAATCACAGGAATACAAGGGCAGAGGATGAGGTGTAGTTTCCTCACTGTGTGCTGTCGTCTGATCCCCTCTATCTTTCCTCAGAGTTTTCATTCGGTTTTCTTTGCCTGTGTTACTCTTTTCCCTTAAACTGCCTGGTGATTCTATTCAGGTTTTAATATTTCCTTGAGATAGTACTGTTTTTCTCTCTCTTTTTTTTTAACTTTTAGAATTTACTCTTCCTTTTCTTTTTTTTAATACTCCCCTTTGTATTTTATCAAAGCACCCGTGACACCTTACTGTTCTGGTTACTATGTTGGTTTCCTTCTGTCCAGCCGCCATTCATTAATTCAAGAGTACCTGTATTTTAGTGTTTTTGTGATGATTTAAATAAAGAGTTTGAATAAAGTATTTGGCACATTGGCTCAATTTCTGCTTCAACTACTACATTGACTATTATAACAACAATAATAGCAGACTCACCTCTTGCTGTATCTGTACCGTTCCTTTTTTTCATCTTTTCAAATGCAAACTAACTCTTAAGTCTTAGATAATCTCCCCACCTCTGACTGGATCGCATCCTTAGGAGCCTTTCCCTGACTTTGTCTCATTCTCTTCTACCTTTTGTCCTTTCTTCCTTATTTCTGTCAATTTCCTTTTCTTTCCTAAATCTTCAACTCTTCTTCCCTGCCCACCACTGTCTTCTAACCATTTAAGCGCATTTAAGTCTCTCCTTTATATTAAAATTAAAAAGCCTCTCCTTAAGCTCCTCTTACTCCACTCAGCGACATCTAACTACTGCCTAGCTAGCTCCTTTTTTTTTTTTTATTCATACCCACTCTCAGACACAGAATAGCTCAGTAATTATTTTCTGGATGAATGAACTCAATTAAATTAGAACCTCCTCAATTCTCTTTTTCACTGTTCCTTTGATTTTGTAATATATGTATGTGAAAAATAGGTAACTCACATTAGCCAGTATTAACTAGATGTCTTGTTATTTCTGAGTTATTTTGTTACAGTTATTAGAGCACTGTTTTGTGATACATATACTTCATTTCACAGTTATTCTTTTTTTGTTTTAGACTGCAAACAAACACTGGACACCGTGCATATTAAATGAAGCAGAAAAAATTATATACAAGGTACTAGACTAGACTTTTTAATCTACTTATTTTCCTAAGTGCAAACATTTAATGTATTTTCTTCAAGAAACCTTGATAGAGCAGAATATACCATTGGAATGGGAGTTGAAAGTTTAGGGTTTAGTTTTGGCTCAGCTACTTACTATGTTACCTTCTAAAATTACCTATTCTGAGGTTTAGATTCTTTACCTAGAATATAAAGAAACTGGATGAAATTAATATTTCCCAAATTGTATTTGATGGGGCATTAGATAATTGAGATAATATTAAATTTGTTGAAAAAATAATCTCTGGTCAAGTAAGATTACTGACTAAAACAGAAAGCTGTTCATAGTTAGACAGGTATATTTTATTTTGTTTTAAACTCCGGGATTTCACAACACTTTAAATATGCTAATAAACACTTTGAATCTTCCAAAGGGATATTTTGTATGTACCTTTCTCCACCTTTGTTGATCATAGAATCCTCTTCCCTTCACCCTTCTTTTGAAACAGCCATTTGTATTCATTGGAGGAATCATGTCTTTCTTATTCACTGAAATACTTACAGAGTCTGTTAAATACTAAATTCTCAATAAATATTTGATTATTGAATGAGTAAATCCCCTTGGGAACAGTGTTCCTGCGAGCACAATTCAGCAAATGCTGGATTAATAAGTATTAGTTGCTCAGTCATGTCCGACTCTCTGGACCCTATGGACTGTAGCCCGCCAGGCTCCTCTGTCCATGGAATTGTCCAGGCAAAAATACTGGGGTAGATAGCCATTTCCTTCTCCAGGGGATCTTCCTGACTCTCAGATCGAACCTAGGTCTCCTGGGTTGCAGGCAGATTGTTTTTTTTACCATCTGAGCCACTAAGGAAGCCCAGATTAATAGTAAAGTCTCTGAATAACATATATTCATTTTCCTCCACTTTTGCATTATCTTCTTCCCTTTAAAAGTTCAAAATGACAATTGGATTAATTTGGTATAGTGAGCATGAGAATATTCTTTTAATATTGATACATAACTTCAATTTGTTAGTTGCCTGATTTTTCCAATTTTTCTTTTATAGCTGATACGACTTGATAGTCTCAGCGCCTACTGGAATGTTAACTGCAGCATGTCTTACGAGGCATCAAGGGAAGAGATCTTGGTAATTTCAGTTTGTCCCCTGAATAGCTGACTGTACTCCTGAGATTTATTTTACGTACGAGGTCTCTAATGAGGGCAAGATACTGGTCTTTTGCTTAAGTTGTAACTAAGTCAGAAGTGTGCAACACAGTTTTTGGAATTGACTCTATCTTAAGAATAGCACTTTTGTTTTTGAAGATCTTCGTGACATCTTTCACTTGACAGTGAGATGAGAACGTATACTATCAAATTAAAACTGGATTTATGGTTTTTCACACTCTCATTTTGATAGCATTCTGGTTGCATTGTGGAGTTTCATATGAGAATGATTACTTGAAGAGGATTGTAAAGAAAGATACCTGTTAGATTTAAAAAAATGTATCTGTAGCATATATTTTAAGCATTTACAGTGATGCATTGTAGTGAATGATTGATTCAAAACTAAGCATGCTAAGTCATGTCTTAAAGCTAAGCAGTCTTAGTCATTTTATTTACTAAGAAGAGAAAAGAAGAACAGTTGAATTTTCTGAACTGAATTAATTCCAAGATTCTGTCTTTTATTTCTCAGAAAGATACTGTAATGGTTAATTTGCCTTTGTCTAGAAGGTGATTGAGATCCTAATTTGTGAACGTGTGTATGTATACATTATATACATTTTAAGTCAGAGTGGAACAGTCTTATGTTGTTTCTAGATATTTAGAATTTATAAAAATTATCTACTGAAGTAATATTCTAAAGAAATATATCTGTAAATAGTGCTCAGTGTGTTTTTCTTATGGACTAATAATTACAAAGTTGGGAATAAAGATACTGATTTAGAACCAAATTTTATGTGCGTGTATGTGTCAGGGGTGCTGAGAATAAAATACAATAATAAAAATACATAAAATAAAAATAAAATTAAAAAATACATTTTCTTTTTCATTCTTATATCATTCAAATTTTTTATTTAGGATCAGCTGAAAAGTGAAATTCTTACAAGTAACAACATACCCCCAAACCATCAATACAGTAAGTAATGGTAAAAGTTTATTTTATGTTATAGGAAACATGGAATTAAGTACTTTATTTTAATATATGTTTTCTGATGAAGTTATTTTGACAAAGAGAAAGTATTAATTTTATATGTTAGTGTCATGATACCACATATTCGGTATATATTTTGGTATTTAGAAATAGATTGTAACACTTACACCACTGGAGAGAGAAGGGCAGTGTGGCTACACTTCCTTCCCTCCCAGCTAACCCCCTTGACCTCCATGTTTTTCCCTATCTTGTTATCGTCTGCTTTGTTTTAGGAATTAGATTTTCTTTTCTTTTCTTTGTTTAATAATGAAATCTCTGAGGTCTTGATATTCAGGTTACCTTGAACATGTCAGTATTGTAGTGTTAAGACAAACTACTCCAGAGGTTTTTAAAAAATGAAGTATAAAAAAAAAAAAAATGAAGTATAGATGATTATAGTATAGCTTCCCAGATGGCGCAGTGGTAAAAAATCTGCCTGCCAGTGCAAGAGATGCAGGAGTTGCAGGTTCAATCCCTGGATCAGGAAGATCCCTTGGAGCAGGAAATGGCAACTCCCTCCCGTGCTCTTGCCTGGAAAATTCCATGGACAGAGGAGTTTGGTGGACTGTAGTCCATGGGGTTGCAAAGAGTTGGCTTGACTGAGCATGCATGCATGCATGCACATAGTTGATTTATAGTATTACGTTAATTTCAGGTATACAAAGTACAGATAATGTGTTTTTACAGATTATACTTCATTGTGGATTATTATAAGATATTGGGTCTAATTCCCTGTGCTATACAGTAAACCCTTATTGCTTATCTGTTTTATATGTTGTAGGTTGTACATATTAATCACATACCCTAATTTGTCCCTTCCTCTTTGCTGTCCTCTTTGGTAGCCACAAGTTTATTTTCTACATCTGTGAGTCTGTGTCTGTTTTGCATATTCAGTCATCTGTGTTTTCTTTAGATTCCATATATAAATGATATCATGTAATATTTGTCTTTGTCTTATTTCACTAAGCATAATATTCTCTGAGTTCATCCATATTGCTACATATGGCAGTATTTCATTCTTTTTTATAGCTGAGTAATATTCCATTGTATATACGTACCATATTTTAATCCTTGCCTCTCTTGGTGGCATCTGGGTAGCTGGAATGTCTTGGCTGTTGTAAATAGTGCTGCTGTGAATACTGGGGTGCATGTGTCTTTTCAAATTAGTGTTTTTATTTTTTCAGGATATATACCCAGAAGTGGAATTGCTGGGTCATACGGTAGTTCTGTCTAGTTTTTTGAGGAACTTCCATTCTGTTTTCAGTAGTGACTGCACCAGTTTACATTTCCCACTGACAGTGCACAGGGGTTCCCTTTTCTTCACATTCTCTCCCAGCATTTGTTATTTGTAAACTTTTTGATGGTAGCCATTCTGACAGATGTGGGGGGTAAACTCACTGTTGCTTTGATTTGAATTTCTCCAGAGATCTTTTCTGTTTCTTGGAAGCCTTACCTTTATTTATTTTTAAGTAGATCTCTAACAAAGCTGCCTGTAAATTATTTATCCCATACATTTTCTCTGCTATTCTTTTGTATATATTTAGTGTACCTCTTTATGTTTCTTCTCAGTTTTTATGCCCATGTTCTTCTATATTCCATACTACTATGGTTCACTATTGTTTTCTTTTTATTCTTTTATAGCTAACTGCCTTTATATGAATAGAGTTGGCACTTTCTGTTTATGTCCACAAGCATGTCTATTTAATGATGGTAAAGCTTTCAGATGCTGTTAATTTGTGAGAGCATTTAGTTTCATTCATGAAAGAACTTGTTCAGAAAAATCTGCAACTTTATTCTTGGGCATGTTTCAATTATAAATAACCTCTAAATAAGTTAAAAAATTTTATACAATCTTATGCATATTATAAATACTAAAAGATATCACAATTTATATAATTTTAATACTGTTCACAATTATAATTTATTACATTAGTTTGCTCTGTCATATTCCCTGATACTCTTTTTTTTATTCTACTTAACTTCAAGAATACTATCTTCTTTTGAGTCTAAAACTATATATGTAATAATCATTTTGAAAATTATAAAGTAGTAGGCAATTTTTTCTGGGTAATATGAATTTCATTCATGATTCTGTTTCTAAATTCTAATTATGATTAAATAAGATTAAAGTTAATCAAGTTTTATTTCCTATCTTGTATTGTTATTTTTTGTGGGGGCATCTCAGGCAATAATGATTATTTTTGAAAAATTTTTATTGGAGTAGAGTTGATTTACAATGTTTTGTTAGTTTCGTGTGTGCAGCAAAGTGAATCAGTTATATATATATATATATATCCCTCTCCACTTTTTTTAGATTCTTTTCCCATTTAAGCCATTACAGAGTATTGAGCAGAGTTCCCTGTGCTATACAGTAGGTCCTTGTTAGTTATCTGTTTTATATATTATAGTAATGTGTATATGTCAGTCCCAATCTCCCAATTTATCCATACCCCTGTATTAGTATTTTTAATAAATAATAAAATCATTAAATATCTTGCAGCAAGGAAGAGAAACATAGTTTTACACAGATGTAAATAATCAAGATTAGATTGTGTATATTTTGTGCATTTCTTACTTAGAAGCATAGAACACCATCTTCCTCCTTGGAGATTCCCCTTTTACCATTGAGTTTGGGAATTCTTATTATGTAGATAAATAGATGCTTAAATAGTTTTTGGTGGTGATTTTTTTTTTTTTTTTACATTTTTTTAAAATGTATTTTTGATCATTTTTCTTTACTTTCAGGGTAACAGTGTTCTCATAACTATTTACAGTTATTCATAGGTAAGGGCATTTAAACTTATCTTATGTCTTCCCATGTTGTGTAAGTTTTTCAGCCAATATCAGCCTCTGCAAAACTTTACATGAATCCTTATGCAGAAACAGAGCTCAAAACACCTAAACTTGATTGGAACATAGAAGTACAAAATATTGCTATTGAACTGACCAAACCTCAGGTAAGATTCATTTAAGTACTTACAGCTTTGGCTAGCCTTGAATCTCAACAGCTTTTGTCCTCTGTGACTGTTCCTACTTCACTGCTCTGGGGGTTCTTTTGGTTTGTTATTGTTGAGTTTTGACTCCTAGAAATAGATTATATGTATATTTTTAAAATAAAATAAATACCAAATATAAGAGATAGTTTTCTTTCTTTTTTTTCTGATTTTCACCTTATTGGTGGAGAATCCTACCAAATTATAGTGCATGACATGGTTCCATTTAATTCCCAGTTCTTGATGCAAGGTTTTAATAGTTTTATTTTCCTTCCTCAGATTTTAATAGCAAACACTCTTACATTAAATATTGTTTAGTTAATTTTTAGAACAGCTGTGTTGGCATTTTTTTTTTCCTTTACTTGTTTCTCAAGTTTGGTTATGTGCCTAAGGAGTTTCAGTAACTAATCTGGAGAACTGGAAGTGAAAGGAGAATGAGGGGTTTATAGTTAATTGAACTTTTAGCCCAGTGCAGTCCAGTACACATATAATGCAAGTCATATGTGTTATTTTAAATTTTTAGTAACTACATTAGCAAAGTAAGAAAAGAGGGAATTAATTACTAAAATTAATAACATTTTATTTAACTTAATGTACCCCAAATATAATCATTTCAACATGTGAAAAGTGAAAGTGAAGTCCCTCAGTCGTGTCCAACCCTTTGCAACCCCACGGACTGTAGACTACCAGGCTCCTCTGTCCATGGGATTTTCCAGGCAAGAGTACTGGAGTGGGGTGCCCCTTCCTTCTCCATAGGATCTTCCCGACTCAGGGATCGAACCCGTGTCTCCTGCATTGTAGGCTTTACCATCTGAGCCCCCAGGGAAGTGATTACATTTCAACATGTAATCAAAATTAAAAATTGTTACAATATTTTATATCCTTTTGTTTTTTCTTAAGTCTTCAAAATTTGGGGTATGTTTTACACTTAGAAATACATTTAAGTTCCTGCTGTCCACATGTTAAGTACTAGTAACTCTTAGGTTAAACCTCTTTTTTCTTCATCTATCTTCTTGCTGTGTGTGTGTGTTTTCCTCCATTTGAGCTGTTTTGTATTGGTGGTTAAATAATTTTATCTTGCTTTAGTTATGCAATAATTCCTTGGAGCAATTTGGAAACTTAGCTTATAGGTTGCCACTACTTGAAATGACGGTCCAGAGGAAAGTATGTTTAGTTTTAGCACTAAGCGAGTTTCATGTCAATAGTAACAGACACCATATTTCATTGGTTCTAAGATTTACATTTATTTCACACTTTAATATACGTGAAAATAGGATGCATATTATTACTGGTGGTATGATGTTTAATCGGCAGTGCTTAATATTATCTTATAATTGGTGGTTTCTTAAATTTGATGAAATATATTATTGAATCACCAAGCAACTATGGTATTCATTGTTCAAGTCTCACTAGGCAGAAAATATAATAAAATTTGGTGTTTATCCATGTTGTGATGTAACAGATGTAACTTGGTTTTTGTTTTAATAGTACTTAAGTATGATCGACCTTTTGGAGTCAGTGGATTACATGGTTAGAAATGCTCCTTACCGAAAATATAAGCCTTATTTACCACTTCATACCAATGGTCGACAATGGTGAGTTAGAGTTTTTAAAAAATATTTTATGTAATCATATGATTAGGAACTCTCAGAGCTAACAGACCTTTAAAGACATGTAACGAAGCCACTTTTTTTCAACAGACATTAGAGGGCTGTCTTTTATATTATGTCCTTGTTCCTTTTTTTTGTAAAGACATTCTCTCGTACTCATGCTCCTAGATTAAATTCTTAACTTAGCATTCAAGACTTTCAACATTTTTTTGATCATATTGCCCTTCAGTCATGCATGTGAACTCATTGTCACAAATATATTGGGGTATTATTAATTTCATACAGCATGTCATTTGTCTTTATTATTTTGCTTTGGCATACCCTCTTCCTGGAATGATTTGCTTATTTTATAATGTATTTAAGTCAGAGAATTGAAGTATTGGGGAACTGAAATGTTATGGCTGAACCTTTGTAAGAATAGAGTTAATAAGAACAGAAACAGTAACAGTGTAGCTGTAAAATGTCAATGCTATTTTCCTGCTTTTTTAAACCTTCATATTCCAACGTGCATTAACAAAATTTGATTTGCAGGTGGAAATACGCAATCGATTCTGTTCTTGAAGTTCATATAAGAAGGTATACACGGATGTGGTCATGGAGTAATATAAAAAAACACAGACAGTTGCTCAAGAGTTATAAAAGTGCCTATAAAAATAAGCTAACCCAGACTAAAGTCCCAGAAGAAACACAGAAACAAATTCAGGTATATCTTGCATGTATTGGGAAGCTGTCATTTGTTAAATCACCCTTAAGTGTTAATTTTTCTAGATTTAAATTAAAAGACAATTTTAGGAGGAATAATATGGAGTTCTTTTTGAGAGAACTGTATGGAAAATGCAGTGTTTTTATCTGTTTTTTTCCTTTTAAAAATACCTTCCTAATATCAGCCTACTATAAACTATTTGGAGAAATGTAGTTAGTTTTTATAATAATAATATTTAGAAAATCAGTGTCAGAGCTGTTTAAATATGTAATTATTATTAGCTAAATATGTATTGTTTGTTTTTTTAGGGGCTTTTTTTTTAAAGAGGTCAAAATATTTGTAAAAAATAGTTCTTATTCCTTAAGATAGGAGTCTTATCTACCCTCTTTTGAAATACAGAAAAACACTGTACTAAATATATAATTTGCTGAATATCATCTGGTCTTGATTATATCACTATTTTTGCCACAAATTCATGATGTAAAGAATTAATTGTTATTCTGAAATATATGACAATCACTAGTATTATATATTAGAAAAAGTGTCAATTTTCTCAACATCTTAGATCTGTTATTCTCATGTATAAAATGGAGATAGTATGTATCTTACACAGTTTGTGGGAATTGCATGAAATAACAGGTAGAACATCTGACAAACAGGTCACCCAGGTCATGTTAGATTCCCCTTACATAAATTCCCCAAGTCAGTTTCTGCTTTAGCATACTTGATTTGAAGAATTTTACATGCTTAAATTTTGTATTTTATTAAGGTGCCTTTAGTATAATGATTTTAAAGTAGCACAGAGAAGAGGGAGTCCAAAGTAACAACCATAAGGCTAATACCTAAAGCAGGTCCCCCTCTTAAATATTTTTGTTTCCATTTGCATGTATGGCTGTCTCTGTATTGTGGTTTCATTAAATTCTTTGTTTCATGGTTAATGAGTTAACTTTTTTGAAAAACTGTTCTCACATTGCAAAATGTAAGAATGTAAAAGCCAAATATCTGTTCAGATTTATACTTACACTTTCATTAGATCACAGATACTGTTTGTTCATGGACAGGAATAAGCCTAGAAATAGAGATGAAAAAATTTTGTTTAATAACCATATTCTTTGTTTACAAGTGTCCCTTTGTTTTATAGGACTTGGAGAAGACACTAGATGTTTTTAACATAATTTTAGCACGGCAACAAGCACAAGTTGAGGTAATCATTTTTATTAGCTGACTTTATGTTTTAAGTGGGTTATTACTACTCCTTTAAACCTGGAATCAAGAAGTTAAGTTGCATAGAGAGTTGTTTAGATTTACTCAAATGAAAATAAAGGTTGAATTTTCATGGCTCAGTCTCAGGAAAAAATAAAATTGGAATATTGGGGGAAAAAAACCTCAGTAGTATGAAGGGGAAAAATTTGTAATTTTATAACAAAATTTTTGTTAATCTCCCAAAAGAAAGTAAGTAAAAGTCAAACATAGTCCTAGCAACACAGAATGCTGGTGTTAACATTTTGATATGTAGGCTTCCAGTTTTTCTCTCATGCATATGTATCTAGTTACTTATGCTTTTTAGCCCCTATATCTTTCCCTTTATTTCCTCTTCCTTCCCTTCCTTCACCCATCTTCTTTTCCCCCTCCTTCTCTCTTCTTCTCTTCCTTCCTTCCTTTTCTGTTTTTCTAAAATTGGATTCAGTCTCTTTGTAATATTTTGAGTACTTACAATCTCTTTGTAGTAATAATTACTGACTTACGTTACTTGGTAACTTCTCATTGTTCCTTGTCATTTCTATTATTCTGTAACGTAACTTTTTTGGAAATTAAGAGATAGTTAGGGAGATTGTGATGAACATATTCACACTGCTGTATTTAAAATGGATCACCAATAAGGACCTACTGTATAGCAGATGGAATTCTGCTCAATGTTATGTAGCAGCCTGGATGCGAGGGAAGCTTGGGGGAGAATGTATGCATGTGTGTGTATGGCTGAGTCCCTTGCTGTTGACCTGAATCTGTCACAACACTGTTCATCGACTTTGTCGTTGTCCAGTCTCCCAGTGGCGTCTGACTCTGCGACCGCGTGTATTGTAGCATACCAGGGCTCCCTTTCCCTCACCTCCTCCCAGAGTTTGTCTGATTTTCATTGGTGATGCCATCCAACCATCTCACCCTCTGTCACCCCCTTCTCCTCCCGCCTTCAATCTTTCCCAGCATCAGGGCCTTTTCCAATGAGTTGGCTCTTGTAAGGTGCATTTCAGCAAAGCGCTGAAGATCATGAGGGAGTCAACCAGAAAGATACCTGAGGAAAAAGTATACCAGGCAGAAGTAGCAGAGCAAGCTGAAAGGTTTCGGGCTAGGAGCACATCTGACTCATTCAGGGAACTAAGTAGAGTGGTGAAAGAGAGGAGACACCGGTGGCTGTGGTTAATGAGGTCAGAGAAGTCAGGTGGTAGAGGAGTGGGAGAGGTGCTTGTCAGTATTGGGGAGGATGTCAGATTGTGTAAAGTGTTACAAGCAGTTGTGTGGATTTGGGCTTATATTCTGAGTTGAGGAGCTATTTTAAGAACAGAATGATACAGTCCAATGTAGGTTTTTAAAAGTTACTCTGGCTGCTCCTTTGAAAACAAAAGCCCATAGAGGGACAACAAGGATGAAAATGGGGAGGACAATTAGGATGCTATTGAAATATTTGAGGTGAAAGATAATAGAAGCTTGGCTGAGAATAGTGGCAGTGGAGGTGATGAGAAAGGGTCAGATTCTGGAAGTACTTTGAAGATAGAGCCAGTATTTCCCATCTGATTAGATATAGGTTTTATGAACGAGAAGTTGGAAGTGACTATAGGGATTTTGGCTTGGAGCAGTTGGGAAGGATGGAGTTGCTGTGAAATGGGATGGGGACGACTGGATGGAACATGCTTGGGTGAGATGGGAGATCAGAAGTTCTTTCTGGGACTGATAGTTTAAGCTATCATATATTAATTTGGAGATAGGGAGTATGCAGTTGGATGCGTGAATGTGGAGTTTGGAAGAGAGGTCTGTGCTGGATATATATACACATTTAGAAGGGGTCAGCACATAGATGTTATTTAAAAAGCCATGGCATTGGATGAGATCACCTAAGAAGTTAGAGTACCTGGAGCCCAAAGACCCAAAGTATTTGTATTGTTTATAGGTCAGAGAAGTGAGAGTCGTGGTTACCATGGAGGAGTTGCCAGAGAGGTAGGCTGAAAGCTCTATGACTTTAATAACCTCAAAGTCAAGTGAGGAAAGGATGTCAGGGAACAGGGAGTGATCAGCTGTGACAGATGCATCTCATTGGTTAACTGAAATGAGGACTGAGGATTTATCAAATTTGGGATGTTTCAGCCATATTTCTTCAAATAATTTTTTAGTTCCTATTTCTTCCTTCTTTCCTTCTTGGTCTCCAAATTTCAAATGTGTCTATGTGTATATATATATAATACACACACACGCACATATACACACACACACACACACATATATATATACACACACACACATACACACACCACACACATGTATGTGACCACAGGTTCTTGAGGTCTTATTCATTTTTTTCCTTTAATCTTTTTTTCCTCTCTATTCTTCTGATTGGATAGTTTCTCTTCATCTGTTTTCAAGCTTACTTTTCCCTCTGTCATCTCCATTTTACTATTGAACCCATCTTCATTTTTTTATTTCAGATATTCTATCTTCCAGGTCTAGAATTCTTATTGAATTCCTTTTTATAGTTTCCATTTCTCTCTGAAAATTTCAGTCTTTTTAGTAATTTCTAATGTATTTCTGTTTATCTCATGTAACATGGATACAGTGACTCTCTGATAGTTTAAACGTCTTGATTATGACTATTGGCATATGTAGACTTTTTCCCTTGAGAAATGGTCATATTTTTCTTTGTCTGTTTTGTTTTTCTATGTCAAATAATTTTGGATTGTACTCTGGATGATGTGATTATTATACTATATGTCCTTTGGAAAATGATATTTTGTTTTAACACACAGTCTGGTTCGGTTTTGATTTTAAGTTGTGTTTTGCCTTCTGTGGATAGTGGTTTAAATCTCAGTTCAGTTCTTTCAGCCTTTGGTGTGATGGTTTGAGTCTGTTTTGCACATGAGTAATACAGGAGTTTGAGACTCATGCAGATGATTTATATCCTGCTTCAGGTCTCTAAACTTTTGCTGCTTTCATTTAGATCAGTTTCATACTGAACTGAAAGTTTGTCATTGGATTTAGCCATAAAGAAATAATTTAAAGAGCAAATTTTATAGGATATTATAGGTAGAAACTTGATAGGAATGAGAGAAAGTGGAAGATGAGGAATTGGAGAGAGTAAGCGCAGGCAGTCCTGATACTTCATTGTAGTGGAAAACAAGATAAAGGGTGGCAACTGGTGGGCATTGTGGAGTCAAGGAAAGGTTTTCTAAGTTACTTCTGTGGCTCAGATGGTAGAGAAACTGCAATGCAGGAGACCCGGGTTCAATCCCTGGGTAGGGAAGATCCCCTGAAGAAGGGAATGGGCAACCCACTCCAGTATTCTTGCCTAGAGAATTCGATGGACAGAGGAGCCTGATGAGCTATAGTCTATGGAATTGCAGAGAGTCGGACATGACTGAGTGACTAACACTTTTGTTTCTTTTAAAAAAAATACTGTGTTCTGTTTTATATAGTATTCCATAGAATTGTTTAATCCAACATAATTTTGAATAACTGACTAATATTCCATTCTGTTTGTGTACTAGAATTTGCTTCACAATTTCCTCCCAGTTATATTTAATTATAAATGACACTATAGTGAGTAGCCTTGTCGTTACATTTTCTGAAGCATTTCTTATTTTTTTAAGGACAAATTCCTCAAGGTGGGTCAGAGAGTGTCTGAGTATTTTAAAAGGTATTTGCTACTGCTGTGGATTGTTCCTATGAATTAGAGGAGTAGTTTTCCAGAAGAAACAGTTAATTCCAATCCTCCTTAAATTAAGTGGCTTCAATTTAATTAGGTATTCTTAATAACACTTACCAGTTGCTTGAAAATTGAAGGAAGAAGATAAATTATTAGTTGTTTTAGCTAAAGAAAGGCGGGGTGTAGATGAAGAGATGATGATTAGATTCATCCAAAATTGATGCTTTTTTGTTATAATAGAAAATCTGCAGGACCAGAGAATTTAGAATGTAGGTTGAGGATTGGCTGAAGTTATTTACCTTGGCCCCTTAGCTAGATAAGGAAGGGAAGTGAAGGCAATAGAGGTGGTATTTAGGAAAAAGTGAAAGGGATCTGCATCCCTGTTCGTATTAGTTTTATACACATTGTTAAAGTTCTTTTTGGTCTCATATAGATATATTTTACTGTGAAAAATAAAAATGCATACTAATCTGTGCTAGGAGAACAAAGAAGTTAAATATTATTTCATATAGAATACAGACCAGCCAACTATGTATTTTTTTTACCCATTACATTTCTGATTCTTGAAGATGGATTAAGCTTGACAAAAGATAGTTACAGCTGAGGTATAACTGAGACCGTCAGTGATTTTGTGGACAGATATAGACCTGTTTCCCTGTATAATATCTACTTGTCAAAGATAGCTTAGTTTAAATTGAGTTGTTAATCAAACTGTTCTCTTTACTGTATAATTCAGCTTTCTTTAACTTCTCTTTTGAATTATTTCACTTTTTGGTATACACTGAAGCTTGCAGTATGTTACCAATTCACTACCAATTTAAAATATTTTAAATTTAAAGTGGGAAAATTATTTACTTATTCAGGGAATGAAAAGATAGAGTCTAAATTACTTAAACCCTTTATTCTTTTTATCCTTTCGTTTTCTACTCTTGAGTTATTCATCTGTATTTTACTAAAAAGGGGTGAAGACAAGGAGCAGCAGATAAGCCAAGGTTTGTTGAGAAAGAGGATGAAATGAGATTTGAGCACTTTCTAATTTTATTTATATTCTGTTCCCAAACTGTGTTCATAGTTAGCAAGTCAACAGTGTGTATGAATTATGTAATAAGATTGTTAAAGTTTATTTTCGAGAATGGGAGTATCTTCCTTTCAGGGAACTTTTCATTTTAAAAACTTGCTGTCCTCTTGATTTCTTACCTTATAAATTTAGAAGACACATTGCTCAGAAGGATTTTACTTGAAACCTTTTCTGAATCACTCACAAAATGCAACTTCATCAGAAAGCTGTCAGTACATGTAGAAAGTAATTAATAGTGAGATTGTATTAACCAGATAATGCCGAGAATCAGTTCAGAAGGAACTAGCTGTATTGACTACTTTTAATTTAAGGTAGTGTTAAAAAAAAATGTAACCACTGTTCTTACCTGCCTGGACCTGAAAGTGAAGAGGGCATTTATTCTTTAATTAAATTTTTTGATTTTTAATTTTTAGGTGATTCGATCAGGGCAAAAATTGAAGAAAAAGTCTACTGACACAGCCGAGAAACGTGGAGGCTGGTTTAGTGGGTTTTGGGGTAAGAAGGAATCTAAGAAAAAAGATGAAGAATCTTTGATTCCTGAAAGTAAGTTCCAAGTCATATGACTTATTGCATGCTGGTAAGGAAAAAATATATAAATTATGCTTTAGCTAGTTAGTTGAATTTTACTTTGTAATAATTTTGAAGTAAAAGTAGCTCAGTATAGTAAACATATAAGCAGATATATCAGGATGGAACACTTCCATGTTTATTTAAAAGGAGACTTTGAATTTTTGAGAAAAGTCATTTGTGTAAAAATTTGAAAGTTGAAATTCAGAAATCTCACATGTAGCATTCTTTTTTTTTTTTTTTTACATGTAGCATTCTTGATTGTTATTTTTTACATGGATATTTAATTAGATGTTTCACTTAATTTTTAAAATACTTAGGGGATTGTAAAATTGCTGTGTGACACATGAGTTGCCTTGATGTTATGTCTGCATTTTCTTGGCCTAAATAAGCAAAATACATGATGTTTAACAAATCAACATAGTATACTAGAGGAAATTACATTGCTGCTTTTGCTTCAGCATTTGTATGTATAAGTATTGGCTACTTGTTAATTTGGTTTGATTTTATTCACAGTCTCTGTAAGACTGAAGCAGTTGATTTCTTAAAATATTGTCTTTTTATAGCTATTGATGACCTCATGACACCAGAGGAAAAAGCTAAGCTTTTCACGGCTATTGGTTATAGTGAGAGCACTCACAACCTAACTTTACCCAAGCAGGTAATTATTTAGGTGGTAATTATTCAGGTGGTTTCATTTTTCTGTATTATCTTGAACTGGATTAAACAAGTTATTGATTTTTAAAGTAGCTAGTAAAAGTATGTTGCAGTTTGTTTTTGCTTTGTTTTTGCTGTTCAGTTGCTAAGTCATGTCCAACTCTTTGCCTCCTCATGGTCTGCAGCACACCAGGCTCCTCTGTCCTCTACTTCCCGGAATTTGCTCCAATTCATGTCCATTGAGTTGGTGATGCTATTCCAGCACCACAGTGTGAAAGTTTTGCTTTACTGTTTGTTAAATGTTTCAGTCAGACCTTACCATTTAAAACTGTCTCCAACTTTTGATTTACTTGCTTTAATGAGTGTGAGAATAACCTGATAAAAAGCACTTATTGCAGAGGTAATTAAGTCTTTTAAAATTTTATCTTTCTTGTGTGTGTGAAATATAACTCCTGTATGAAAGAGTGAGCAAAATCAAAATGTGTTGCTCATTGGATTTGTCATAAAGCACAACTATGTAATTACCATCAAGGTTAATTTATGGACCTTGCAATAGATAGGGCATTATTATGAGATCTATCTCTGTTCTTTAACTAGTTGTATTTTGCTCCTTTTCCTTGCTCTGTAGGTATTTGCATTTGGAAATACCACTTTATTTATACTTTTGTTGATTGGCATTTGGGTTGTTCCTGTTTTTGGTTGTTATACTGTTAACTGCTTGTAAATGTCTTTTAGTGGGCATATGAGGTTTTCTGCTCATTATATCCTTTGAAATGGAATTGCTGTATCATAGGGTATGAGTATATTTAACTTCAATAGATTCTGCTAAATACTTTTCCAATGTGAAAAACATTTCTATCAGTAGTATATGAGGATTCTCATTATTCCACTTCTTTACCAACTGTTATCATTATCAGTCCTTTAAATTTATCCATTCTAAATGGTGAATATGTAGTATTTCATTGTGATTTTAATTTATATTTCTTGGATAACTGAAGAGGTTTTTCACTTTTTTTGTATACCCTTTTTTGTGAAGTGAGTTTTGAGTCTCTTGTTTCTTACTGGGTTGGCTTTTTCTTGTTGATTTGTAGAAGCCTTTTATATATTTGTTACATTAAATTACATGACATCCTTAGAAATTATTCATCTTATAACTGGAAGTTTGTAGCTTTGACTGCCTCCACGTATTTCCCCCAAACCCTGCTCCCTGTTCCTGGTACCCACCAGTCTATTCTCTGTTCCTGTGAATCTTATCTTTTTAGGTTCCACATAATAAGTGACTTACTTCACTTAGCATAATGTCCTCAAGCTACATACATATTGTTGCAGGATTTCCTTCCTTTTTATGGCTAAATAATATTCCATCATGTATATCCACACCACATTTTCTTTATTTTTTCAACTGTCCTTGGAAACTTAGGCTGTTGCAGTGTCTTGGCTGTTGTGAATAATGCTGCAGTGAATGTGGGCGTGCACATTTCTCTTTGGGATATTGATTTTATATCCAGATGTGGAATTGCTGGATCATATAGTACTTCTCTGTTTAATTTTTGAGAAATCTCCTCACTGGTTTATATACTGATGATACCAATTTATGGGCTTCCCAGGTGGCTTAGTGGTAAGGAATCCTCCTACCAGTGCAGGAGACTCAGATTTGATCCTTGGGTTGGGAAGATCCCCTGGAGAAGGAAATGGCAACCCACACTAGTGTTCTTGCCTGGGAAATCCCATGGACAGAGGAGCCTGGTGGGCTCCCTTTTGTGAGGTCACAAAAGAGATGGACACGATTTAGTGACTAAACAACAATACCAGTTTACATTCCCACCCACAGTGTACAAGGGTGGGAATGCAAATTGGCATAGAATGATAGCCATTCTAAGAGGTATGAAGGGATACCTCATTGTGTTTTTTTTTTTCTAAAGTACATTGACTGTATTTTCCTGCTTAATCTTTTAAAATTGAAGTATAGTTGATTTATACTATTACGTTAGTTTCAGGTGTACATCATAGTGATTTAATATTTTTATAGGTTAGCCTCCATTTAAAGTTCTTAGAAAATACTGACTCCATTTCCCTGTGACATATAATGTATCCCTCTTGCTTATTATTTTATATATATTAGTTTGTACCTTTAATTGGATTATTTGTTCCTTTGATGTTGAGTTATATGAGTTCCTTTTGTATTTTTCTTATTAACCTCTTATCAGGTATGTGGTATGCAAATATTTTCTCCCATTCTATTGATTGCATTTTCATTTTGTGATTTTTTTTTCTCTGTGCAGAAAGAAGCTTTTTAGTTTGATGTTGTCCTGCTTGTTTATTTTTGCTTCTCTTCCTTCTGCTCAGTGTCATAGCCATTGAATCATTGTCAAGATTGCCGCCAAGGAGCTTTTTCTCTATGTTTTCTTCTAGGAGTTATAGTTTCAGGTCTTACATTTAAGTCATTAATCCATTTCTAGTTATTTTTTGTGAGTGGTGTAAGATGGGGGACCAATTTCATTCTCTTGCACATGAATGTCCAGTTTTTTTTAGCACCATTTAATAAAATCTTTGCCCTATTGAATATTTTTGATTATTTTGTAAAATATTAATAGATGTGTATGAATTTATGTCTCTGCTCTTGATTCAGTTCTGTTGGTCTGTGTGCCTGTTCTAATGCTAGCACCAACCTGTTTTGAGTTCTGTAGCTTTGTGATATAGTTTGAAATTAGGACATGTCATGCCTCTAGCTTTGGGGTTTTTTTTTCCCCTCAAGATTGCTTTTGCTATTCAGGGTCTTTTGTAGTTCCATGCAAAATGCCATTGCAGCCTTGTAGAGATTGTGTTGAAACTATAGATTACTTTGGGTAGTATGTACATTTTAAGAATCCATAAATAAGACATAGCTTCTCTGTTTATGTTTTCTTTAGTTTCGTTCATGACTATCTTTTAGTTTTCAGTGTAGAGATCTTTCACCTCTTTGGTTAAGTTTATTCCTAAGTATTTTATTGTTTTTTTTGCTGTTGTACATGGGATCACTTAAAATTTTTTTCTCAAATAACTCATTAGTGTATAGAAATACACCTGATTTTCATTTGTTAATTTTGTATCCTGCAACTTTACTGAATTTTTTCATTAGTTCTTTTTTTGATGGAATCAAGGATTTTCTCTATGTAAGATGATACCATGTGCAAAGACAGGAATTTTTCCTTCTTCCTTTCTAATTTGGATACATTTTGTTTCCTTTTCTTGCCTGATTGCTCTTGTTATCATATCAGATACTATGTTTAATAGGAGTGGTGAGCTTGGGTACCCTTGTCTTGTTCATAATCTTAGAGGAAGAACTTTTTACCTTTCAACATTGAGTATAATATTAGCTGTGGGTTGTCATGCTGATGTTCATTATTTCTATACCAAATTTCTTGAGAGTTCTTATTTTGAATGGGTGTAGAATTGTGTCAAATGCTTTATTTTTAAAAAAAAAATCTATTGAAGTAGTCATGTGATTTTTATCCTTTTATTCATGTGATGTGTTACATAAGTTATTTTCATTTGTTGAACCAACCTCACATCCTTGAGAGGAATCCTAAATGATTATGGTGTATGGTCTTTTTATCCACTCCAGTACTCTTGCCTGGAAAATTCCATGGACAGAGGAGCCTGGTAGGCTACAGTCCATGGGGTAGCAAAGAGTCAGATATGACTGAGCGACTTCACTTCCTTTCTTTCTTTGATTATTCATTCAGTCTCCTTCACTATTGGTTTATTCAGATTTTCTGTTTCTTCATGATTCATTCTTGGTAGATTATATGTTTCTCAGTATTTATCAGTTTCTTCTAGATTTTCCAATTTGCTGGAGGATAGCTGTTCATAGTAATCACTTATGATCTTTGGTATTTTTGTGATATCAGTTGTTATGTCTCTTAATTTATCATTTTATTTATGTGTTGTCGTTTTTGTTGTTGTTAGTCTATCTAAAGTTTGTCAGTCCTGCTTTTCTTTTCCAAGAACCAATTCTGAGTTTTGTTCATCTCCATTGTGTTTTTATTTTTCTACTGTATCCTCTGTTTCATTTATTTTTGCTGTAATCTTTATGATTTCCTTTATTCTTCTAACTTTGGGCCTAGTTTGTTCTTTCATAATTCTTTAAGGTATGAAGCTAGGTTGTTTACTTGAGATCTTTCTTTTTTCTTGATGTAGGCATTCATCACTATAAACTTTCCTCTTAAAACTGCTTTTGCTGCATCCAGTAAGTTTGGTATGTTGTATTCCCATTTTTGTTGTCTCATAATAGTTTTTGTTTTCCATTTTGATTTCTTTCTTGACCCAGGAGTATATCCAGGAGTGTGTTGTTTAATTTCCATGTATTTGTGAATTTTGTAGTGTTCTTATTATTGATTTTTAGTTTCATTTCACTGTGGTTGAAAAAGATACTTGATATAATGTGTACTTTCTTGAATATTTTGAGGGTTTTTTTGTGTGTGTGTGTGGTTGAATGTATGATCTATCCTAGAAAATATTCAGTGTATTCCAGAAGAATATTGTGTTGCTACTTGGTGGAATGTTCTATGTATGTCTGAGAAGTCCATTTGGCTTGTAGTGTTATTCATATCCATTGTTTCCTCATTGTTTCTGTCTAGATGATCTCTCCCTTGTTGAGAATGGAGTATTGAAGTCCCCAGTTAATTGCTGTCTATTTCTTTTGGTTCTGTTGGTATATGATTTATATATTTAGGTGCTCCAGTGGGTACATGATATATTTGTAATTGTTACCTCTTCTTGATAGTTTGACCCCTTTATCATTATATAATGATCTTCTTTGTCTTTTCTGACCAGTTTTAACTTCAAGTCTATTTTTTTTAATGGTATGGGTATAGTTATCCTGTTTTTTTGGTTAATGTTTGCTTGAAATATCTTTCTCCATCTCTTCACTCTCAGTCTGTGTGTGGCCTTAAAGCTAAAGTGAGTCTCTTGTAGGCAGCATACCATTGTATCTTTTTTTTTTTTAATCCATTTTGCCAGTTTCTGTCTTTTGATTGGAAAATTTAATTCATTTACTTTTAAAGTAACTACTGATAGATAAAGATTTACTCTTTACATTTTGTCAGTTGTTTTCTGGCTCTTTTATAGATTCTGTGTTCCTTCTTCTCTTCTTGTGTGGTTTGATGAGAATCATCTTTCTGGTTATCTGTCCTACCTTTAGTCTTGACCTATCAATTTTGTGAGCAGGATTGTTTTTTTTCTCCATGTCTTATTAACTCTCCAAAGTCATCAAGCAGATATTCTTTGAATTTTGTTCAGTTTTTGAGCTAGATGATTGGTCTGAATTAATTTACTTTAGTGAAAGCTGCTGAATTGAATATTTAGGTCACAAAATATTTTATCGTTTCATTTTTTATTACCTTAAAAACTAAGAGAAATTAATTTTGAATCTTTTGTAAATGCCCTGTTTAAGCAGGCAATTTTGTATTATTGGGTTTTTTAATGTTCTTCTTTTTTATTTTTTTTTTGGTGAACATAGTGATGCAAAGACCAACCATGTTGTTTTTTAGATCATTTTATAATTTAACAATTTTAAATATGAAGAAATTATTAAAGTAATTTCTTAAAATTTAACCATTTTCATTCATTTTTTTCATTTAGTATGTTGCTTATCTAGTGGCACTGAAGTTAGTAAGCACCTCAATTACAATAAGAGAAAATAGAAATATTCCAGAAATACTGAAAATTCAGATAATTGGTCTTGGCACCCAAGTGTCTCAGCGACCAGGAGCACAAGCACTTAAGTAAGTTTTTAAAATATATTATTTCAATTTTTATTTCTAGGTTGACTTCAGGCCAAAAAAATATAGTGTAGTTAGCATAAAAAATTGATTAATAGTAATTCCTCTCAGTTTTTTTCCTTTAGCATGTGAATATGGTCATTTTATTTGAGTTTGTTTTGTTATGAAACTATGTGAGAAGCTCATTATTTGTTCTCCTCTTGCTTCTTTCCTTCACAAATATTTCTTGTATAGTGTTTAGTTCATAGATTTGTTACTATGAAGGCTGTGCATAAGAACAGTAACTTTTTGTTTTCAAGGTGTTTATGGTATAGTCGGATAAGAGAAGAAACACAGAAATTTAACTTAAGATCTTACAATAATTGGATTGGCCAAAAAGTTTGTTTGGGTTTTTCCTTAAGATATTTTGGGCTTCCCAGGTGGTGCTGGGAAAGTGGTAAAGAGCCTGCCTGCCAATGCAGGAGACATAAGAGATGTGGGTTTGATCCCTGGATGGGGAAGATCCCCTGGAAGAGGGCAAGGCAACCCACTCCAGTATTCTTGCCTGGAGAATTGCATGGACAGAGGAGCCTGGCAGGCTACTGTCCATAGGGTTGCATAGAGTCAGACATGACTGAAGTGACTTAGCATGCACGCATTATGGAAAACTCCAAACGAAGTTTTTGGCCAACTCGGTATTTCAGAGCTCCGAAATAATAAGGAGCTATAATGTTAAATACCTTAGGATTAATGCTATGCAAACTCAGTTGTGGAAGGGAATAACTGGTCCCAAAGAACTGGGACTTAGCTTAACTGATTGGAAGGACCAGCAGAAGCAGGGATGAAGGAGAACAGCTTTAGGGTTATGTGAAATAGGGAGGTGAATTCCATGAGTTGAGTATAGCATGTATTCATGTGACAGTTCTGCAGTGTTGTGAAGCTAGCCAAAGTGGGTTTTTCATGAGGATTAGGAGAACAAAAAAATAAACCAAATCAGGAAAAAAAAGAGTCCCAGATTCCGTGGGTAGTTAAATGCCAGGCTAAGGAGTTTGGACTTCAACTCTGGGTGATAGACATGGTGCTGATTCTCAAAGGAGTTTTTTTTAAATGGAAATTTGTACTTCAAACTGTTATGTTACAAAGGATCTTATTTGTAATCTTTTTTCCTCATTGGATTGTAGAGTGGAAGCAAAATTAGAACACTGGTATATAACAGGTCTGAGACAACAAGATATTATACCATCACTTGTGGCTTCAATTGGCGATACTGCATCATCCTTGCTTAAAATTGAATTTGAAACCAATCCAGAAAGTAGTACTGCTGACCAGACTCTGGTGGTTCAGTCTCAGCCTGTGGAGGTCATCTACGATGCTGTGAGTACAAGGAGAAAGTGAATATTAATCAAACACATCTTAAGCTTCTGACAAATGGTTTCTTATTTTTTCTTTTTCATATTTAACCTTTATTTACCTAGCAGCTCCGTTTAGTGATACTTTTTTTTTTGTTTAAAGGACAGTACGTGTTTAGTTTTTTATATTTATTTATTTGGCTGCGTTGGATCTTAGTTGCGGCATGTGGAATCTTCATTGTGACATGTGAGCCTATCTGCTCCGTGGCATGTAGGACCTTAGTTTCCTGACAAGGAATCAAACCAGAGTCCCTGCATTGGAAGGTGGAGTCTTAACCACTGGACCACCAGGGAAGTCCCAGCAGTTATATTTGATTTTTAACATACTACAGATTTTTTTTTCCTACTCTAAGGTATACTACCTATGCTTGTGTTAAATTTTTTTAAAATGGTGATTATATTCTTAAAGAAGTCTATGCCTTTTATACCAACTAACTACTCACAAATAATTATATACTTTCTATTCCAGTTTCTTTTTGCTTATTCTCCCTTTCTTCTCAGTGTTTGTAACCAATTTAAGGAACTTTAGGAGCAAATAAAAGAATTTTAGATACTGATCACATGAGAAAAAAGCGTTGTCATTTCTCTGTTATTGAAAAGGCTGACTCCAGTGTCTGTAGTTCCATCTTTATTCAGACTCTCTTAATTCATCTTGGGCTAGCCAAGACGTGGAAGGTTGTGGTTCATTATTCCATCACTTGTTGGTTGGCCCACTTTGTTTTTTAAGATCTCTGACTCATTTTTACTGTACAGTTATGGAAATAAATTCACAGTGTGGGTAAGAGGCAGAACTTAGTGTTTTCTCTGATTTTTAAAAAAATTTAAATTGTGGTAAAATATATATAATTTACCATCTTAGTCATTTTTTAAGTGTATAGTTCAGAAGTGTTAAGTACATTTGCACTGTTGTACATTCAGTCCCCAATACTCATTCTTTCTTGCAAAATGTCTGATTTTTAAGTTGAAGTTTTAGATGTAGGTAAGGGCAGAACAGTTCTCTTATTTCCTTTCTAAACTTCAGAGCACAGGGAATCCAATTGTGGTATACATTCTGGTGGCTAAGACTAGAAGTAGTACCCCATTGCTACATCAACATGATACCACCAAACATTCTCAAGGTCACCTTAATGATATAGACACCTTTGTTGCCTTCTCAATAAGCTTAAATGGCCTATACCTTTTTTCAGATTCTCTTTCCCTCCAGAACGAGATGTAGGAAGGGTAGCTTATCTTTGGAAGTGCCTTCTCAGTTCAGAGCCAGATTTGATTAGAATTAAACTGTAACTTTAAAATTTATAATATGGAAAATACTGTGTATAACTTGCCTATATTTTCAATGATTTTACAGAAAACCATCAATGCAGTGGTTGAATTCTTTCAGTCAAATAGGGGATTGGATCTTGAGCAAATAACATCAGCTACATTGATGAAGCTGGAGGAAATTAAAGAGAGAACTGCTATAGGTAAAGAATTTGATGCAGAAGCAACATCTCAACTCTCAAAAATTTTTTTCTTTTCTAATGTAAACACTACATTTGAAACAGTGTAGGTAGCTTTTTCTTGACTATACATGCCAGACTGGATGAGAAAGAGAATGATACGGGGCATAGATGATTCTGTCAGCTGTTCAATTTAGGAACCTGTGCTGCAGAGTAAATTTGAAATGTAAAAGCTTCCTGTCTCAGTTCTTAAGCAACTGTTCACCGTGCTGTATGTGAATCAAGTTTTAAAGATACATACTTTTGTGCATCATGGCCTCTATATTCAAGTTACCTACTATATCTGGTTACTTAACTAAAGTGAAAAGTGAAAGTCGTTTAGTCGTATCTCACTCTTTGTGACCCTGTGAACTACACAGTCCATGGAATTCTCCAGTCCAGGATACTGCAGTGGGTAGCCTTTCCCTTCTCCAAGGGATCCTCCCAACCTAGGGATTGAACCCAGGTCTCTTGCATTACAGGCAGATTCTTTACCAGCTGAGCCACAAGGGAAACCCAAGAATACTGGAGTGGGTAACCTATCCCTTCTCAAGGAGTGGGTAGCCTATCCCTTCTCCAGCGGATCTTCCCAACCCAGGAATTGAACCCGGGTCTCCTGCATTGCAGTCAGATTCTTTACTAATTGAGCTATCAGGGAAACCCACTTAACTAAAGAAATAACAAATTTTTCAATCTCTGACTAAAATACTAGGTGTGTTGGGTTTATTGTATCATGCAGTGTGATTGTTTCCCATTGATGACATGTGATTTAAACTAACATGCCAAGTGGAGGACCTTATCTGTGAAAAGAACTTCACCAACATAATTTTAAAGTGATATTCTTTTTCTCATTAATAATATGATTATATTAATGTATTTGGCTGTTTTTAGTCATTTCTTTTTCTTCTTGTAGGACTTACACATATTATTGAAACCCGAAAAGTTCTTGATTTAAGGATAAATCTGAAGCCTTCTTATCTAATAGTTCCACAGACCGGTTTCCACCATGAAAAGTCAGATCTTCTCATCTTAGATTTTGGTACCTTTCGGGTAGGTGTGTATACATTTCTGCCTGCCCATATTTGCTCAGCTTAGTAGCTAGCTGTCTGAGAGTTTGCTGTTTTTCTCTCAGAGTTCACTTAACCTAGACTTACCTCTTGTTAAGCATTTTGTCATGCTTAACATAGATTGTGTAGTTTATATGTATTTTATGGCTATTCAAAAAAAAAACCTTACATTTTCTGAAATGGTGGATGATTTGATATTGAAGGCTGGGTTACTGCTGTCTTTTCCTAATTAGAAAGATGGACTTATAGTTTTTAAGCGTTTCCTAGGTTTCTAAAATCTAATTACATAGTTTTCTTTGTTCATTTATATATCTTGAGAATAGAAAATTATGCAAATATGATTATATATTTGTTAAATCACTGACAACAACTATTAGAATAAGAGAACTCCAAGGGCTTGGATGTTGAACCTCCCAGCATTCCAGTCTTCTGAGAAAAAGTGAAAATTTCAAAAACTGTTGTCCTGAATTGATGCTTGATTTCTTTGGGAAGAGGGAAAAGGAAGTTGAGATTGATTGGAGCTGAATTCTAATGGCCTAATTATTCATTTACATAGTGGGGAAAGGAAGGAATAAAACCTTCTGTTTTATGGTGGAGAGTTTAAGATGAATTGTAGGGGAACTTGAACCACAAGTGGTGACAACTCCTGAGAGCCAGAAATTGTTGCATGTTTAGACAGATTGAGATACAGAGTTGTTGTAACTCATCTTCTAATTAATGTCAGCATGCTGAGTACCTGTTATCCAAACATAATAGAGATGTATGCTGATATGGTATATTCTGAATAAAATATTTGCTAATAACTGTCAGAAACTGAAGCATAATGTGAATTCATGAAGAGCAATATTTTAATTTTATTTAGGCTTTAAAGAAAACAACTTATGTTGATATATAGATTTTTCTGTTAAAAAATTAAGTTTTCTCTCCATTTTAGCTTAACAGTAAAAATCAAGGTTTGCAGAAGACTAGTAATTCATCTCTGGAAGAAATAATGGATAAGGCATATGACAAGTTTGATGTTGAAATAAAAAGTGTGCAGCTACTCTTTGCAAGAGCAGGTAAACTGTGGCTCAGTTTTCAGGATCTTGAAGTTATGTTGAATGCTATGCTATGCTAAGTCACTTCAGTCGTGTCTGACTCTGTGCGACCCAGTAGACGGCAGCCCACCAGGCTCCCCCGTCCCTGGGATTCTCCAGGCAAGAACACTGGAGTGGGTTGCCATTTCCTTCTCCAGTGCATGGAAGTGAAAAGTGAAAGTGAAGTCACTCAGTCGTGTCCGACTCCTAGCGACCCCACGGACTGCAGCCCACCAGGCTCCTCCATCCATGGGATTTTCCAGGCAAGAGTACTGGAGTGGGCACCATTGCCTCCTCCGTATGTTGAATAGCTTTAGTAAATAGATATGTATGTTCGCATGTATGTCATCCCTGATGACATTTTGAACATGTATGCTGTTGGTCACTTAACCAAATAGGAGCCCCTCAGTGAAAATCTTTGTCACAATTCCAAATAGAGACATGGCTGTTCATCTTTGGGTCCTTAGTACTGTTTGTATCTAAGTCCAGTCACTGCCTTTTTTTTTTTTTTTAAGTGTGACGTAAAACTCCCATAAACACGAAATAGAAGTTGCACTTAGCTCACGTTCCTCTATCCCAGTGTGTTTGGGATGTCTCAGGGTTGTTTTCTCTTGCTGCCTTCATTTCTAAAATATTTTACTATCAGCCTAGTCTTTATCTGAGTAGTATTACATTTGATACTTGAGAAGTATGGATATAATCTTTAAAGGTAGTGAACTTATTTTCCAAAAGCTTTGGTGTTTTCTTACTGCTTAAATGAAGATTGCTGGTTCTCTATACTTCTTTAGTATCTAGAAGCAATAAATATTTGCAAAATATCCTTGAGTATATATCACTCTGTGGAAGATCATTGGAGGAAAGATATGGCTTCTATGTGCAGAGTATATACTATAGTGGGAGTGCTGAGATTTATTAAAATATAAATACATAATGCTGTACTTAGTCTTATAGATTGAGCCTGAATATTAATTTCTTGAAGAGAAGTACCTTTACAGACCATTAAAGTTGACTTTTATTTTGTGTGTACTTAATAATAATTGTTTGAATTATAAGCAATAAAAGAAATTTATTGCCATCAATTAAGATATGTGTAGGGTTCTGTTAATCATTGGAAGTTTGTCTTTAGAACCTTCTTATTTGGAAGAGAAGTGACTATTATACTTTTCTTGTCATAAAATCTTGCTTGATAAAACTCATTTTTCCTGTAGAATAACTGCCAGAAGCCTCTTTTTTCTTCCCCCCCCCCCCCCCGCCCCATCTTCTCCTTTTTCTTTTCCTGCAGCTCCCCAGTCTTGATCTCTAATTCTGGAGTCAAAGGCAGTAAATTCCTAGATTTTTTTCTCTGTTAGCTTTAAAATGTAAGATGTTATAAAAAAAATTCTTCAAATAAATACTTAGAATTATTTTTATGTCATAGTCTTTGACTTTCGTCAGTTAAGAAATATAGGTCATTTAGCTTGTATGTTGAAAGAAGTAAAAGTATCATTGAATATATTTGTAAATTATTTCTGATTAGTTTTCCATAGAACATCTGATAATCTAAAAATAATTATTTAATAAATAAAAATAGTCATTTAAGTAAACATTTTTTTAAGATGAAAACTGGAAGGAGTGTCGATTTCAGCATCCATCTACTATGCATATATTGCAACCCATGGATATTCATGTTGAGTTGGCCAAAGCAATGGTGGAAAAAGACATTAGAATGGCAAGGTAATGTATGAGTTTCCTTTATATTATAAAATCAACAAGGTGAAATAGTTCTGCATCAATGACTGATTTTTAAGAAACCATAGCTAGGTTTCTAAAGGGCACAAAAAATAATGATTGTCTTATAGCAGAAATACATTTTTAAGAAAATGTTTATTTGAATTATATATCACCTCTCTTATTTCAGAAGCATTTGGGCTTTCACATCCTGTAAAAGTTGGTTATCCCTGTTTTTTATTAATTTTTATTCATTAAATTATTGATTTTAATTTTTATTTATTTTTTAAATATTTATTTTATTAATTTTATAAATAATTTTATTTTATTAATTTTTAAATTAATTTTATTAATTTTAAAGAATATAGATGCTTTACAATGTTATGTTAATTTCTACTCTGGGGCTAAGTGAATCAACATTGTGTATACTCTGTGTTTTTGGATGGATCAAATTCAAAGTTCTATATTAAAAAAGAAAATCTGTAAAAATTGCAAACTCTTTTGATTATGAAGCCATAGACATCTTGAGAATAATCTAAGGGAATGGAAAGTAGAAACTGAATTTTGAATTTAAGTAAATAATTATGAGATATTTTTGTTGCCTTTTTAAGAACAGTCTTATTGAAGTATTATCGACATTCAGTAAGCTGCATCTGTTTGAAATGTACATTTTGATAAGTTTTGATGTAAGTGTTTTTCTGTGAAACCATCTCCACAGTCAAGCTCATGAACACATCCCTCATCCTCAGAAGTCTTTGTGCTGCTTTATAGTCTCTCCCTCACATCCTTTCCTGCCAACTTCTCTCCCCTCGGTCTCCAGGAAACACTGATCTGCTTTCTGACGCTCCCAGTTTGTTGGAGTTTTCAAGAGTTTTATATATATAAAATCATACAATTTCAGTTCTTTTTTTGTTTGACTTCTTTCATTATAATTAATTTGAGATTTATTTGTGTTGAGTGTATCACTAGTTCACTGGTACTCTTTGTCAGTTGAATGTTAAACCAGCCATGCATTACTAGATAAACCTGTTTTAGTAGTAATGTATTTTTCTTTTAAAATGTTGAAATTGCTTGCTAAAATTTTGTCATGAAGTGTTAAAACCTTACATCTCTGTTTATGAGGGCTGTTGACCTGTGCTTTTAGTTTCTTGTTTCGACATCAGTGTATCAGGCCTCAGGGAGGGAAATTGTGTAGAACTGGTGTTTTTTTCCTCCTTAAACATTCGGTAAAATTTGCCAGTGAAACCTCTTGGGCCTGGAGTTTTCTTTCTGTGGGAAAGTTTAACACTGTCAGGTGCTGACAAATGCTGTAAAATTAATTAAAGGGAGGTGAGGAGGAAGAGAATGATGGGGTGGGTACTCTTTGATGTTAAAATGACAAATCTTTAACACCAGCAAATAAGTTATATACAGGGTTTTGGGTTCTAAAACATAGATAATTTGTGTTTACAATATCTTCCTAAAAAATAAATTTTCCTTAAGATAGTTTGGCTGGTTAAGAAGGATACAAAACTTGGCTTACATAGAACTTCTATTCCCTGACAGTGTTGAGACATTAATGTAATTAGATTAAAACATATCCAAGGTAACTTTGACCCCATAAGGTAATCTCTCCACTCCCTTTCCTCTTCCATAGTATAGAAAAGCTGGACCTTGAAACCTTAGAGTTTAATTAATTATGTTTTTAGATTTAAAGTATCCGGAGGGCTTCCTCTGATGCATGTGAGAATTTCTGACCAGAAGATGAAAGATGTGCTATGTTTGATTAACAGTATACCCTTGCCACAGAAATCATCTGCACCGTCTCCAGAGAAACAGGTAAATGGAGATAATAAAAATTATAAATATATTTACATCTTTATATATGGAGAGTTTTTTCATCTTTTTGTGACCTGTTTTGTTTTTCAGTATCGTTTATGGCCAGTTTCATTTATGTGATACATTTTTGAGGTTTATTGTAGTTGATTCTGTACACTGAGTAAATAAATAAAGACTAGCCTATGGTTGCTACTGTTTTGGAGTGCTGGTATAAAGTCTTTTGTAGGGAATAACAGAAACAAAAATACATAAAGGAAAAATGCTTTTCACTTTTAGGAAATGTGTTTTAAGTAAAAGTAGACATAGAAACCAGACATGGTTGTCTGAGGAGGCCTTACAGATTGCTGAGAGAAGAAAAGACGTGGAAGGCAAAGGAGAAAAGGAAAGATATACCCATTTGAATGGAGCGTTCCAAAGAATAGCAGGGAGAGATAAGAGAGCTTTTCTCAGTGATCAGTGCAAAGAAGTAGAGGAAAACAATAGAATGGGAAAGGCTAGAGATCGCTTCAGGAAAATCAGAGATACCAAGGGAAAATTTCATGCAAAGATGGGCGCAATAAAGGACAGAAATGGCATGAACCTAAGAGAAACAGAAGATATTAAGAAGAGGTGGGAAGAATACATGGAAGAACTATATAAAAAAGATCTTCATGACCCAGATAACCACGATGGTGTGATCACTCACCTAGAGCTGCACATCTTGGAATGTGAAGTCAAGTGGGCCTTAGGAAGCATCACTCGGAACAAAGCTAGTGGAGGTGATGGACTTCCAGTTGAGCTATTTTTTTTTATTTTTTTATTTTATTTTTTTTATTAGTTGGAGGCTAATTACTTCACAACATTTCAGTGGGTTTTGTCATACATTGATATGAATCAGCCATAGAGTTACACGTATTCCCCATCCCGATCCCCCCTCCCACCTCCCTCTCCACCCGATTCCTCTGGGTCTTCCCAGTGCACCAGGCCCGAGCACTTGTCTCATGCATCCCACCTGGGCTGGTGATCTGTTTCACCATAGATAATATACATGCTGTTCTTTCGAAACATCCCACCCTCACCTTCTCCCACAGAGTTCAAAAGTCTGTTCTGTACTTCTGTGTCTCTTTTTCTGTTTTGCATATAGGGTTATCGTTACCATCTTTCTAAATTCCATATATATGTGTTAGTATGCTGTAATGTTCTTTATCTTTCTGGCTTACTTCACTCTGTATAATGGGCTCCAGTTTCATCCATCTCATTAGAACTGATTCAAATGAATTCTTTTTAACGGCTGAGTAATATTCCATGGTGTATATGTACCACAGCTTCCTTATCCATTCGTCTGCTGATGGGCATCTAGGTTGCTTCCATGTCCTGGCTATTATAAACAGTGCTGCAATGAACACTGGGGTACACGTGTCTCTTTCAGATCTGGTTTCCTCAGTGTGTATGCCCACAAGTGGGATTGCTGGGTCATATGGCAGTTCTATTTCCAGTTGTTTAAGAAATCTCCACACTGTTTTCCATAGTGGCTCTACTAGTTTGCATTCCCACCAACAGTGTAAGAGGGTTCCCTTTTCTCCACACCCTCTCCAGCATTTATTGCTTGTAGACTTTTGGATAGCAGCCATCCTGACTGGCATTATAAAAGATGATGCTGTAAAAGTGCTGCACTCAATATGCCAGTAAATTTGGAAAACTCATCAGGGGCCACAGGACTGGTAAAGGTCTGTTTTCATTCCAATCCCAAAGACAGGTAATGCCAAAGAATGCTCAAACTACTGCACAGTTGGACTCATCTCACATGCTAGCAAAGTAAAACTCAAAGTTCTCCAAGCCAGGATTCAACAGTACGTGATCTGTGAACTTCCAGATGTTCAAGCTAGATTTAGAAAAGGCAGAGGAACCAGAGATCAAATTGTCAGCATCTGTTGGGTCATCGAAAAAGCAAGAGAGTTCCAGAAAAACATCTACTTCTGCTTTATTGACTATGCCAGCCTTTGACCGTGTGGATCACAACAAACTATGGAAAATTCTTAAAGAGATGGGAATACCAGACCACCTGACCTGCCTCCTGAGAAATCTGTATGCAGGTGAAGAAGCAACAGTTAGAACTGGACATGGAGCAACAGACTGTTTCCAAATTGGGAAAGGAGTACATCAAGGCTGTATATTGTCACTGTGCTTGTTTAACTTATATGCAGAGTACATCATGAGAAATGCTAGACTGGATGAAGCACAAGCTGGAATCAAGATTGCCAGGAGAAATATCAGTAACCTCAGATATGCAGATGACACCACCCTTATGGCAGAAAGTGAAGAAGAACTAAAGAGCCTCTTGATGAAAGTGAAAGAGGAGAGTGAAAAAGTTGGCTTAAAACTCAGCATTCAGAAAACTAAGATCATGGCATCTGGTCCCATGAGTTCATGGCAAATAGATGGGGAAACAATGGAAAGAGTGACAGACTTTATTTTTTTGGGCTTCAAAATCACTGCAGATGATTGATTGCAGCCCTAAAATTAAAAGGAGCTTGCTCCTTGGAAGAAAAGTTATGACCAACCTAGACACATATTAAAAAGCAGAGACATTACTTTGCCAGCAAAGGTCCTTCTAGTCAAAGCTGTGGTTTTTACAGTGGTCATGTATGGATGTGAGAGTTGGACTATGAGGAAAGCTGAGCACTGGAGAATTGATGCTTTTGAACTGTGGTGTTGGAGAAGACTCTTGAGAGTCCCTTGGACTGCAAGGAGATCCAACCAGTCCATCCTAAAGGAAATCAGTCATGAATATTCATTAGAAGGAGTGATGCTGAATTTGAAACTCCAATACTTTGGCCACCTGATGAGAAGAACTGACTCATTGGAATAGACCCTGATTCTGGGAAAGATTGAGGGCAAGAGAAGGGGACGACAGAGGATGAGATATTTGGATGGCATGACTGACTCGATGGACATGAGTTTGAGGAGTTGGTGATAGACAGGGAAGCCTGGTGTACTGCAGTCCATGGGGTCACAAAGAGTCAGACAGGACTGAGAGACTGAACTGAACTAGAGACATAGAAATCTTCTTTAAAATGTTGCAAAACATATAAAAAATAAATAAATAAATAAAATAAAATGTTGCAAAACATAATGATCATTATAAAATTTTCATATGTGTTAGACTTAAAAGTCCTAGATCACTTTACTTGGAATTGAATTTTATAACATAAAATATATGTTGGGCTTCCATATATTTTGAAATGAAATTTGAGACAGCCAACTAATATTGATACTATTTCCCAGAAACCTTGAAAAAGATGTAGGGTTAATATTGTAACAGACAGCAAGTGAATGATGCAATAATAGGCAAACTTACCTACTAGTTATACATGATTCTGCCCTTTTAAATGCAAGTGGTAGTCTTAATAATAAGTAAACTCCAGCCAACCATTAGTTAGTTGATTGTAAAGTGTGCTTTGTTGGAAGATTTGTGTGCTGTATATGTGTCTTTCCAGCTCTCACTCACTTCTGTTACTTTTTAAGTATTTATCTGATTTATGTATGTTTGCAAATCAGTATGTTTAAAAAACTTTTTGTGTTATTTGCTAGGTATCCTCAATTCCTATTATATCAACTAGAACAAAAGGCCTACTTGGTACGCCCTTGTTGCTGGATAGCATTGAATCAGGTAAGGAGAGTAAAATGTTCTTTATTAAATAAAATCTATAAATTAGTATACTGAAATACAATTTTGACAAAATAAAAGAATTGTGAAAGTCTTGAGGTAATTGACTGGTTTTATTTCTAGTTGTGCTACGAACCAACAGTGAGATATTAAATCATTTATTTTTATTTATGGCTGAGTTTCTTTGTTTGTATGAAAGTGTTTTTGTGGTTGATAGTATGTAAGATTCTGGAAGAATCACAAGCTGGAATTAAGATTGCCGGGAGAAATATCAATAACCTCAGATATGCAGATGACACCACCCTTATGGCAGAAAGTGAAGAGGAACCAAAAAGCCTCTTGATGAAAGTGAAAGAGGAGAGTGAAAAAGTTGGCTTAAAGCTCAACATTCAGAAAACTAAGATCATGGCATCTGGTTCCATCCCCTCATGGGAAATAGATGGGGAGACAGTGGAAACAGTGTCAGACTTTTTTGGGGGGTGCTCCAGAATCACTGCAGATGGTGACTGCTGCCATGAAATTAAAAGACGCTTCCTCCTTGGAAGGAAAGTGATGACCAACCTAGACAGCATATTAAAAAGCAGAGACATTAGTTTGCCACCAAAGGTCCATCTGGTCAAGGCTATGGTTTTTCCAGTGGTCATGTATGGATGTGAGAGTTGGACTGTGAAGAAAGCTGAGCACCGAAAAATTGATGCTTTTGAACCGTGGTGTTGGAGATGACTCTTGAGAGTCCCTTGGACTGCAAGGAGATCCAGCCAGTCCATCCTGAAGGAGATAAGTCCTGGGTGTTCATTGGAAGGACTGATGCTGAAGCTGAAACTCTAGTACTTTGGCCACCTCATGCGAAGAGTTGACTCATTGGAAAAGACCCTGATGCTGGGAAAGATTGGGGGCAGGAGGAGAAGGGGACGACAGAGGATGAGATGGCTGGATGGCATCACCGACTCGATGGGCATGCATTTGAGTAAACTCCGGGAGTTTGTATTGGACAGGGAGACCTGGTGTGCTGCGATTCACGGGGTCGCAAAGAGTTGGACACGACTGAGCAACTGAAGTGAACTAAAGATTCTAAATAAGCTCCTTTTATTTTGGCCCTGATCTGTACTTGAGTCTTTTCTTTATTTCTGGTCTAACTGATCTTTTTTGATATAGAACTGGAATGTAAACTTTATGAAGGCAAGGATAATGTCTGTCCTGGTCACTCTGGTATCCATAGTGGCTGGTATAGACTGATACGTGATAGATGATACCCAATAAATATTTTATTGAAAAGTGAATGAATAAGGTGAAGTGAAAAGCAATCAGAAATGTTGAGGAAGGAAATAGAAGGGTGATTTGATTTTATATATGATTATCCCATGCCAGGTTGAGTTATTCTGTGGGACTTAGAAAGAAGCTATATTATGATTCTGAATATGAAGGTTGTATCTAATAAATGAAGTTTACTTTTGAGCTATTTCAGTTTGAGTGTTTTATGCAGTTTTCGATGGACATTCTCTCAAGTCAGTTTTCTTCCTCTAGAATCTGATGATGAGTATTTTGATGCTGAGGATGGAGACATACAGCCTAGTAAAAGTACGAAAGCGTCAGATGTAAAAAAAGTTCCTGAGGCCCCAAATGAGGAGCTCATTAATCTTCTACTAAAGTTTGAAGTTAAAGAGGTATGTATATCTGTTCATCCATAAGTATATTCTTGTTATTGCTGTCCTTATAAACTGTCTCATGCTAGACCCAAACATTAAATATATTTAAAATATGGTATTCTATCTTCCCTCCTGCCACACACGCATGCATGTGTGTGTACACACACACACACACACACACACACAGTTCTAAGAAAATAAATGTTTGATATGTGTGATCTGCAGTATATCTGATCGATTCTGTAAAAGCTTGAGACTCAATTAGGATCTTCTTTTCTGTAGAAAATTTCTGTGACATATTTACTTCAGTTTTTTCAACTTTTAATCTAATAATATAGTTTATTTTCATTCTTATAATTTAGAAAAATGCAAGCACCCTAAATTTGCAGCATTGTCTTTACAGTCATTAAGTCATGTCATAATAAAAGGAAATATTGACATGGAGCGATGTTCACAGCATATTTTTATTTGGGGGAAAAAAAAGAGGTTACAGTTCCAAGGATATAATTCCATTTAGAAATTAAACACATGCAAACACACCTTTTTAAAATAAATGACAGTGTTCCTCTCTGCACAGTGAGATTATGGTTTTTCGTTTTTGCCTCTTTGCTTTTATATGTACTAAGAAATTTTAGATGAAAATTTATTGCTTTGGAATAAAACAGAAAAGATATAAAAAGGAGATGTTTCTTAGTGACTGCTTTATACCTGAGTACTATGGGGATTTGTTTAAAGAAAGATGTGTTCTCCATGTTTAACCTTCTTTTGACTTACCTGTCTCTCATATTTCCATTGAACATATTAGACAACCCCTTGACTTTACTTCAAAAGATTGTCAAATGACTTCCCATCTCTTCCATTGCTTTTGCAAAGCCCAAGTCATCATCATCTCTTGCTTGGACTATTGCAGAAGGCTGTTAACTGTCTCTCTGCTTCTACCATGTACTCTGTTCTTTGCACATTACCTGGCATGATCCTTTGATAGGGAAAGTCAGATCATGCCATTGCTTTGCTCATACCCTATATAGGCTTTCCATCTCACTCACAGTAAAGGGCTAAATTCTTCCATGGCTACAGTGTTTTACATGATACAAGTCACACCATGTGACTTCTTTGGCTCACTCATCTGCCTGAGAGAACTGCTCATCTGCATTTCTTTTCTGCCTTGCTCATTCTGCTCCAGCCACATTTCATTCATTCCTTCCATAAATATTTATCAATATCATCAAGTACCAGGCATCATTTTAAATAATAGAGCTACAGCAGTGAGCAAATTTTCTTGCCATGTGGAGCTTATGCTTGCTTTTTTTCTTTCTTATATACACCAGCACATATTCTCTGTGCTTGCTGCTTCCTTTGCCTGGAAAACTCTTTTCCTATATGACTTGATTCTTTACTTCCTTCAAAAATGCTGACTTACTAGAAAGGCCTGACCACCCAACACAGGAGAGTAACCTCTGCTTTCCCCTAATGTCCCTAGAATGTAAGCGTCATGAAGACAAGGACCTTGTCTGTCCGGTTATCTTGATGTTCTAATTGGCTGGCACTCTCTTATACATGGAAGATGAAGCTCAATAAATATTTTTTAAAGTATTGAATTAATGAACTAAAGTGATAAGCAATCAAAAACATCTAAGAAAAAATAGTAGTGCTATTTGAAATATTTTTCCCAACTTGACCTTTTTTTTTGCCATTCCAAATTTTTAAATATTTATATAGTGAAATTTATCTAATTTTTTTCTTTATATTCTAGCTTTAGGGTGTGTTTAGCATTTTAGTCCCAAAGAAGGGCAACGCCAAAGAATGTCCAAACTGCTGCATAGTTGTGCTCATTTCACATGCTAGCAGGGTAATGCTCAAAATCCTTCAAGCTAGGCTTCAATAGTATGTGAACCAAGAACTTCCAGATGTACAAGCTAGATTTAGAAAACGCAGAGGAACCAGAGATCAAATTGCCAACATTTGTTGGGTCATAGAAAAAGCAAGGGAATTCCAGAAAAACATCTTTTTTTGCTTCATTGACTATGCTAAAGCCTTTGACTGTGTGGATCACAGCAAACTGGAAAATTCTTCAAGAGATGGGAATACCAGATCACCTTACCTGGCTCCTGAGAAACCTGTATTCACGTCAAGAAGCAACATGAACATGGAACAAAGGGTTGGTTCCAAATTGGGAAAGGAGGATGTCAAGGCTGTATGTTGTCACCCTGCTTATTTAACTTATATGCAGAGTACATCGTGAGAAATGCTGGGCTGGATGAAGCAGAAGCTGGGATCAAGATTGCTGGGAGAAATATTAATAACCTCAGATATGCAGATGACATTACCCTAATGACAGGAAGTAAAGAGGAACTAAAGACCTTCCTGATGAAGGTGAGAGGAAAGTAAAAAACCTGGCTTAAACCTCAACGTTCAGAAAACTAAGATCATGGCATCTGGTCCCATCACTTCATGACAAATGGATGGTGGAACAATGGAATCAGCCCATGTTCCTAGGTTCCAAAATCAGTGTGGACAGTGAATGTAACCATGAAATTAAAAGACGCTTGCTCCTTGGGAGAGAAGCTATGACAAACCTTGACAGTGTATTAAACAATCAGAAATAACACTTTGTTGACGAAGGTCCATCTAGTCAAAGCTGTGGTTTTTCCAGTAGCCATGTATGGATGTGAGAGTTGGACCATAAGGAAGGCTAAGTGCCACAGAATTGATGCTTTTGAATTGTTGTGCTTGAGAAGACTCTTGAGAGTCCTTTGGACAGCAAGGAGAGCAAACCCTTCAATCTTCAAAGAAATATTCATTTCCTGAATATTCATTGGAATATTCATTTGAAGGACTGATGCTGAAACTGGAGCTCCAGTACTTTGGCCACTTGATGTAAAGAGCTGACTCATTGGAAAAGATCCTGATGCTGTAAAGATTTAGTGTAGGAGGAGAAGGGGGAGACAGAGGATGAGATGGTTGGATGGCATCATTGCCTCAATAGACATGAGTTTGAGCAGACTCTGGGAGATGGTGTAGGAAGGGGAAGCCTGGTGTGTTGCAGTCCATGGGGTCACACAGAATTGGACACGACTGAGCAGCTGAACAATAACAAAAGTATTTACCCATGACTTTATTTATTGTTCTATGATTTGAATGCTCTCATTTAAATTGCTGATTTATTTGAAATTTATTTTTGTATCTCAATTGTGTATTGAATTATCTTACAGGACTGTTTTACTGTTTCTGTTTTTCAGTTGACACTCTTGATTTTTCTTAGATATATGTTTATATTTTATCTTGCTAACAATTTTGTGGGTTGGGAATTCTGGAAGAGCCCATTTGGTAATTTTTGCATGTGGTCTTTTGTGTGCTTTAGTCAGATTTGACTGGAGTAGCAGTGACCTGAATGAACACTGAGAGGGCCTCAGAGAGGGCTCATTCATGAGGCTGGCTGTCGATCCTGGATCTTGACTAGGGGCTCAGCTGGGATTGTTGACCACAGTGCCAACTCTTGGCCTCCTGAGCATGGCAGCTTCAGGGTAGTTGAACTTTTTATCTGGCAACTAGCTTCCCCCAGAATGAGAAAGCCTAGGTTGATGTTTCATGGCCTTTTTGACTTTGGAAATCCTTAGAGTACTCTGTACTCTATTGATTGAAGTGGTTATAACCCTGCCTAAATTCTAAGGGAGGGCACAAAGACCTCCATCTCTTGATGGAGATCAAAGAGCTTGCATGTTTTTGATAACATATATGTTTTATTTTTGTTGGCTAAATATACTGTCATTTCTGCAGTAAATCTGAATAGCAGTGTAATAGTAAACATCCTTTTTACATTAATGGAGATGATTCTTTTATCACCAAATATGACTTAGTTTTGAGGTATAGGTTTTAGAAAATCATATTAAGGAATAATTCATGTAGTTCTATTTTTACTAAATTAAAAGAGTAAATCAATAAGGTTATAAAATTTCATCACAATTTCTAGATAGATGTAGTTATATTCTCAATTATATAGCTTAAGATGATAGCATCCAATTATGGTAAGTAGTTTGATGGTAATAGAAGAGTGTAAGCAAAGTTTCTACTATTGTCTTGATGATATATATAAAGGAAGAATTTGTGTTTTTTTTTTAAGTATGATTCAAAGTACTTTCTTTGGCTGTCCTGATTGTTTTAGGTAATTCTGGAATTTACCAAACAACAGAAGGAAGAAGATACAATTCTAGTGTTTAATGTTACTCAATTAGGAACAGAGGCTACAATGAGAACATTTGATTTAACTGCGGTATCTTATTTAAAGAAAATCAGCTTGGATTACCATGAAATTCAAGGTAATAGCCATAAAAATAGAAATAATAGACAATAACAGCTTTAGTATCACTTTTGAGTATATGAAACACTTATATTTACTTAGTAATAATTATAATAAATAATAGAACTGTTCTAAGCATCTTATAAATATTAACACATTTAACCCTTATAACAATGCTATGAGATAGGCAATGGTATTATCTCTAGCTTACACAAGAGAAAATGAAGTTGTAAATTGCTTACATAATTTACCCAAGATTACACTGACAGTTAGTGGCTGAACCATGATTAAAACCCTAGAAATCTGGTCTGGGGGTCTGGATTCTTAACTCCTATGATCTTCTGTCTCAGAGAGTCCATATAAATTCCCATTATATAGGGCATATTACTCCCATTTTACAAACAAAGGAAGGTTAAATAGAGATTAAGTGGCTTACTCAAGATTATGCATTTTATGAATGGCAAAACTTAGAATTTTTGTCTGGTCTTATAATATTGAAACCCTTGTTCTTTCAATTCAGTAGTGTTTGTATATCAGAAACAGCGTTAGGTTATAAAAATTAAAATGATGGGACATAAAATTAATTCTCTCAGTAGCTTTTATGGTTTATTCGTTCCAGGGTACATCTTGTGTACTCATTGGATGTTTGAGGAATGAAGGAATGAATCCACAGTAATTTCCTAGGCTATTATTTCCCTTAGAGAAGATTATTCCAGTGGAAAATTCTGAGCTATCTCATAAACAGGGGTTATAAGACTGCAAATAATAAAAGATAGATAAAACAGTGGATAAATCACGTCTCCTTCCCTGGCTTCTGGAGGCAGTGACTGGTATATCTCCATGAGGGTATAGAGGACATCTGATAGTACCTGTTACCAGTTTATTTGAAATACTTTTTTTTTTTTTTTTTCTTTAATCCAGGATCTAAAAAGAAGCCACTTCATTTGATTAGCTCTTCTGACAAACCTGGGTTAGATCTTTTAAAAGTGGAGTACATTAAGGTAAGGGTCATACAATGTTTATATATTTATTTTAATATTCTAAACTATCCTCTGGGAGGGAAAAGATGAGAGTAGATTATTAAAGGCTGTTGTTTTGTGTCATAGCTTTGAATCACAGGGATATCCACTGTTTCTCTTCCCTTTTGTACACCTTCTTTCTCTTTCACTGAAGTACAGGACTAGGATTTTACAAAGCCAGACTTCTTGTCTACAAAGATGGAAGCCTGGGATGAAATAAGTTCTGCTATCTTCTGGGGCACAGTCATCTACCTGCATTCATTGCTTGTGTGGTGACATTTGGCTGGGTATCCTATCTCAGAAGGGATGCAGCCAAATTGGATTTGATTGAGTAGAGAACTACCAGGGTTTGGAAGGGACTCAAAAGTATGTTATATGAAGAATGCTACAGGAACTGATGGCATTTAGTTTCATTCAAGATGAGTTGATTTGTTTGATCATTCAATAACTATCTATTGAATGTCTTTTGTATCAGATTTTGTTATGTATTTGGGATACAGGGATGAAAAACATTCTCTATTCTTAAGGAATATGTAGACCAGTAGGGAGATAGGTAAACAACAATTAAAATATAATGTGTTTGATTCTTTAATAAGGAAGAGCACAAAGCGCTGTGGGAGTGGGGAGGCAGAGATACTGATCTAGCCAGAAGGCTTCTCATAGGAGGTAAAACTTTGAATTTATATATTCCCGAGGGACAGAACTTGAACCAGTTGGTAATTATGATGGGAGATGGGTTTTTGATTCGGTGTGAAGACCTCATTAAATCAAAGTTCTTTAAGGTTTCGATTTCTAAGAAAATGAGATTTCTTTTCCTGGAGATATCCTAAAATAGACTTTAGAACTTTAGGACTTTTGTTGAAGACTTTCTAATGGGATTTAAACATTAAGTAATAGATGGGCTGGGCTTCTCTTGTGGCTCAGTTGGTAAAGAATCCTCCTGCAATGCAGAAGACCTGGGTTTAATCCCTGGGTTGGGAAGATCCCCTGGAGAAGGGATAGGCTAGCCACTCCAGTATTCTTGGGCTTCCCTTGTGGCTCAGCTGGTAAAGAATCCACCTGCAATGAGGGAGACCTGGGTTCCATCCCTGGGTTGGGAAGATCCCTTGGAGAAAGGAAAGGCTAAGCACTCCAGTATTCTGGTCTGGAGAATTCCATGGACTATATAGTCCATGGGATTGCAAAGAGTCGGACATGACTGAGTGACTTTCACTTTGTTTCACTTTCTAATAGATTGGCTAGACTACCTTGAAACCTTCTAGCCTTCATAGTTTATCATTCTGATCCTAGCCATTTCCCAAAAGTGAGTGATACCATGCTTTCCTCTGTTTGAAGGAGGAGGACAAATTTGTACTTTTAAAATAAGTAGATTTGGATGTAACTTTAAAATAATGATAATTAAATTATAATGTATTAAAAATACAGTTGCAACTGAATATAAATAAATTGATGATTATAAGTAAGTGATTTGTTTACTTTGGTCTTAAATTCCTTCCTTAGAACTTTTTTTTTTTTTAGGCTGATAAGAATGGACCCAGTTTTCAAACTACCTTTGAAAAAACTGAACAAACATTTAAGGTAAGAAATTCTATTAAAAGAATACATTCTATTTGGAAATAACCTATTCTGGAAGTCTTAAATATCCTTTGAGGAAACATTAAAAGTTATAAATTAACCTCATAAATGTCTTTCATATTCTGTTTATGATTCAGGATAATAATGCTCTTATTTTAACTCACTGTATCACATCCAGATTATTTCTAAAGGAGGGAATGCTGTAGCTGAGGGAACTTTAACTGACAAAGAACCAACAGGATTCTGAACAAACCAGATGCTATCATTTAATGCAGGGCTCAGAAAGAATGTGAAATACAAGGAGAGAGGTTGAGTACTCTGGAGCGACACTAAGGTACTCAAATAGAGGAAGAAGAGGCAAAATGTAGTTTTAGGAAACATTAAAAAGAAAATGAGAGAAATGACTTCAGATTATATCTTGGAGACATGGGAGAATCTATTAAATACTGATTCTTCCTTTTAATAATTGTTATGTCCACTTAGTGTTTTGAAGCAATGAAAACAAATTCTTTTGAGTAAAAAGTGAGTTTTAAAAAAAAAATTTCACTTTGGGGTTTCCCTGATGGTCCAGTTGTTAAGACTCCCTGCTCCCAACGCAGGGTATTGGGTTTGATCCCTGGTCAGGGAGCTAGATAGCCTGCATGCCGCAACTAAGACCTGGTAGAGCCAAATAAATTAAAAAACAATCAATTTGCTTTTAGAAAATCATATATTCTTTGAGGCAGTTTGTGTTCTATTTTAGCTTTCTGGAGTTCTTGTTTTAAAAAATATATTTTTTCCTATGAATTATGTATTTTTTTAATGATAAGATCATAATTGTGGTAGAAGATCAGTGACTGAGTCACTCTTAATTGCATTTTTTATATTTAAATCTCATGCATATCACATTTGAAATAATTTCTTGACATAGGGGTAACACATGGTGATTCTGGAGTTTCATGTGCTAACATATTTTATATAGTAATAATAAACAGTCATTGAAGATTCAAAAAGCCATGTATATATGGAATATTAGAATGACCATTACTGGCAGATTATACGCTCTATGATAATTAGGCTTGGGGAGTGGAGTAATTAGGTTACCTTGATCCCCAGAATGTATTAAGTGTAATTTATTCTGCATATAGTCCCTATTTAAGGACTGTGGGTTGTAAGTCTTCCTTTCTTCTTTCTTCCTTCCAAGCAGTATAAGGCAGTGATGCAAACCTAGTTAGGAGCCTTTTGCATTCATCATATAGAGACTGTTGGTACAGCTGGCCTGGGAAAGTAATTTTCTTTCTAAAATATTTCTAGGTGGCTTTTTCATCTTTAAATCTGTTGCTGCATACACAAGCTCTTCTCTCTTCTATTAACTACCTGACAACCATTATTCCATCAGATGGCCAAAACATGAGTGATACCAAGGACATACAGGTTTCTCCTGAAAAGCAGCAAAAAAATTCAGCTCTGCAGAAGGGTATGAAAAACACGGTTTGTTTCTTGCTAGAAAGGGTTGTAGAATTGTAGAGCCAAATGGGGAATCTTAGAGACCATCTAGTTAGTCATTTATATTTCCCCTCCTTTTGTTCTTTTCTTCAAACTAAGTCATACGTGGGTGCCTGATATGTTAAATAAATGTGATTAATACTGTTTTTTTTTTAAATGTCTGTTTCTGTACTTATTTTGTTGTTGATGGGCGGTGCCTTTATGAAGTTACTAAGGGAAGAAGACCTGTGTTGATTTTGAGCTCTTCCTCCTCTCTTAGTGGCTCTTGAATGGGCTCCATAGAGGATTAATCATATCTAATATTTGCAGATAAGGAAATCAGGACCCAGAGACATGAGGGCCAGGGTACAAGGATATCATTGAATTGGAACAGAGCCCAGCTTTTGAATCAGAAAGAACTCAGTTCAAGTCCTGACCCTGCTACTTAAACTATGGGACCATAGGCACATTATTTAGCTTCCTTGAGTTTCAGAGTCTTTATATTTATTTAAATGTTTTCTTGCTTTTTCATTATAAAAGTAACACCTCACTATTGCAAATGCAAACTACAGAATATATAAAGTGAAAAAGTGTTTGAAATCTTTAAGAACTTGAGAATTCTGTGATTATTTTAAGCAGAACACTTAATATAGGGAAGAGACCTGCACAGAATATGCAATCCTAGATTCCCACTGTGATAGAGTTGCTTTGTCTGTTTGCAGTGATTGTATCCTCTAAAGACAGTGACATTATTCACTTCAGGCTGTTTGCCAAGTTGAATGCTTTCTGTGTTGTTGTTTGTGATGAGAAGAACAATATTGCTGAAATCAAGATTCAAGGTAAAAGTTCTCATGATCTTAAAAATTGTTGAAAAGATAAGCTTTCTTTTGCAGTGCTAAAGCATATACACAAATGGAAGCCTCTGAGCTTTGAAAGCTGGCTTGTTTTATGACATAATTGGACTGCATACTTTCTTTTTAACTCTTAAAGAGCTGAACCACATATACTGGTGATTTGGACCTTTTTGAGAGTTGTCTCTGGAGAAGAAAATGGCAACTTTCTCCAGTATTCTTGCCTGGAGAATCCCATGGACAGAGGAGCCCGGTGCACTGCAGTCCATGGGGTCACAACGAGTCAGACACAACTGAGTCACTGAGCACGCACATACGAGAGTTGTCTCAGAGGTGAAAGGAATACTAATATCAATGTAGGGATGCTCTTGATGAGTTGAGCTAAGTGTCAACCCAGAATTCAGTTTAAGGTCTGTGAATATGCTTTATCTTGGTGCAAATACAAAGCAGCCTTATGAAGAACAAATCCTAAAGGCCCATTATGTTCTTTTAGGCAAAAGCTGCTAAATGAGTCTAGCTTTTTTCTCTGACTCTGTCTTTACAAGCTCTTTGGGATCTGGTAAAGGTAAAAAATATGTGTAATACAATTCTTGAAGATCTTAAAACCCAGAAAACTAGGCTTTTTCTTTGTTCTTTCTGAACTGGCAGTGCATCTACTAATCTGAAGTTGATTCATGAAACTTTTATAGTCTCCATGTAAATGACTGGATATAAGGTATAAAGAATTTACTAAAATCCTAAGATGATCTATTCGCACTAGATGTAGTTTCTTCACAAGGTTGAAAGTTCAAATAATTATTTTTTAATGAATTTATATGCTTCATTGTTTATAAAACCAAAAATATCTAATATTGCCCTTATCAATTGGGAGTTCAGACATTGCTAAATTTATAAAAATAGCACCTATAAAATAAAGGTATGCAATAGAAGAAAAATCTTAAGATCTTATTATGGTGTCTGTAGAAATTAAAATAATACGCTTCTTTTCAGGACTCGATTCTTCCCTTTCTCTTCAGTCAAGAAAGCAGTCACTATTTGCCAGATTGGAAAATATTATTGTCACAGATGTTGATCCTAAGACAGTTCATAAAAAAGTAGGTGACAGTAAATCATTAGTGTTTTTTGGTGAATGAGAGATTTTATTTTAAAATATATATATATTTTTAAAATGCTAATGAAATATATTTTGATAGAAAAATGTTTCTATAATGATTATAAACCCTTTTCAATAGGGATTTTATTTTGTCATTGTCATTATTCATCCACATTTCTGCTTTTCAGGCTGTGTCAATAATGGGAAATGAAGTCTTTCATTTTAACCTGGATTTGTATCCAGATGCTACTGAGGGGGATTCCTATACTGACATGTCCAAGGTGGATGGTGTGGTATCACTGAATGTTGGCTGTATTCAGATTGTCTATCTCCATAAATTCCTCATGTCACTTCTGGTAAAATCACCATTTATGTATAGATTTTTTTACTTAGAAGTACTTAAACAAGTCTGATAATTATGATTGAAATCTTAAAACTTTGAATTTTAGGATGTGCATTGATTTGATTATTGATGTTATTTATGGATTAATGTAGAGGTCAAAACCTCTCTTTAACAGTTGAAATCATTTAATGATTTTTGTCTAGCATTGTCTACAACTGAAATTGTTTTTGCTGGAACATAGTGAATCTAAATTCTCTAGTGTAAAAACTATTCAAATTTTTTTTCTCGGTTTCCCAGCCATATAACTCTATTTATAATTAGCCGTTTTCAGGTAGCTCATGCATATGGATGGGTAGTCAGTAATTCTTTCCTAATGTTAAGAAAATAGAACTCAACTGAAAGTTACTTATTGGGAAAACATTAGCACATAAATAAAAAGAAGATGGTGTTAGAAATGATGTGCTTGTCCTCCTGTTTGAATTTCTCCTTTTACTTTGTGTCTCCAGAACTTCCTGAACAATTTCCAGACAGCGAAAGAGGCTCTGAGCGCAGCTACTGCTCAGGCTGCAGAAAAGGCCGCCACAAGTGTGAAAGATTTTGCCCAGAGGAGCTTTCGTGTTTCCATTAATATTGATTTGAAAGCACCAGTTATAGTCATCCCACAGTCTTCCATTTCCACCAATGCAGTAGTGGTTGATCTTGGGTTAATCAGAGTTCAGAATCAGTTCAGTCTGGTATCTGGTGAAAACTACGCAGACCCTCCAGTGATTGATAGAATGGATGTGCAACTAACAGAACTGAAACTTTCTAGGTAATGCTCTTTCAATAATTATGTATTCAAGTGTTATTTAATATTGTCTGTGAAGTTTTATGACTGTTGAAATTCACACTCAACATACTTGTGTTGCACAGAGCAGTATCTTAAATCAGTTATTTTAAAATATTTATTTATCTTTTGGCTGTGTTGTGTCTTAGTTGTGTCACGCGGGTTCTTTGTTGCGTCACACGGGATTTTCTTTGAAGTGCGTAGGCTCTCTGATTGTGGTGCACAGGCTTAGTTGCTCCAAGGCATGTGGGATCCTCGATCCCTGACCAGGGATTGAACCCATGTCCCATTGCATGGGTTCATGCAGTGAATCTGCATTCTTAACCACTGGACCACAGGGGAAATCTTTTAAATCAGCTTTTTATTTTGAAAAATCTCAAGCCTGCAGACAGATTGCAAAAGTAGTACTGTGAGTTCACATGTAATCCTTTGCCTGGATTCACCAATTGTTTACCTTTGCTTTAATTCTGTGTATATACTTATTATTATTTAAAATATTTTAAAGTTAAAAATTTTATTTTTATTGAGATACAATTGGCAGTAATATTATATTAGTTTCAGATATGCAGCATAGCAATTTGATATTTGTATGTATTGCAAAATGGTCACCACAGTAAGTCTGGTTAACATTTGTCAACACACATATACCAGAAATTTTTTGTTGTTATGAGAACTTTCAAGATCTGCTCTCTTAGCAACTTTCAAATACATAATATAGTAATATTAACTATAGTCACCATCCTATACATTACATCCCCAAGGTTTGTTTCATAACTGGAAGTTAAAACATTTTTTGCTAAACTATTTGAGAATAGATATCTTACCCTTTGCCCCGCTTTAGCATGTGTCTCCTGAGAGCAAGGACTTTAATCTTCTTACGTAATCACACAGTTAGCAAATTCTGGAAGTTTAACATTGGTGTAATATATTATCCAATATGGGTACAATAGGGCTTCCCCACTGTCTCAGCGGTAAGGAATGCACCTGCAGTGCAGGCAGGAGTTGCAGGTTGGGTCAGGAAGATGCCCTGGAGGGAGGGCATGACAGCCCACTCCAGTATTCTTGCCTGGGAAATCCCATGGGCAGAGCACAGAGCACATGCATTCAATATTCAGATTTTACCAGTTGGGCCAAGAATTTGCCCTTCAGTCCCTGGTAACATGTGGCATCAAATTGTATTTTGTACTAGTGAGGGGGATTTCTGTACTGGTAGATATTTATTCTGTAATAGTTCTTTAGCTTTTCTTTGTTTTTCGTGATGATGACAGTTTTGAAGAGTATAGTCTAGTTGTTTCATGGAATGAGTCTCAATTTTGTCTGAGTGATTTCTCATGATTTAATTGAGCTTATACATTTTTGGCAGGAATGCTATGTAAGTTATGATGTATCTCTTGGGCTCACACCAGAGGACATTTGAAAGTGTGTCCATACATTTTTTTTTGTTTGAGTGTGTCCATTCATTTTAAAATCACTTTCTACCCCATCCAAGGATATTTAATTGTCTTGAGTAAAAAAGCAATGATTATAAGGCAAGAAAAGAATCCTGGTGAAGAGCTTTATAAACTTAGAAACAGCTTGCTTTTCATCTTGCCATTTTTTTCTCTAGTCTCTGTACCAGAGTATGTATGAGTCCTTGAACAACTATACTGATAATTCCCCCATATTGTCAGTGATATCAGTTTCTTTTTAAAAATTACTGTCATCTATCTTCTGTTTAAAGAAAATGTTTTCTTAAAGGCTAATTGTATATCATATACAGTTGACCCTTGAACAACATGGGTTTGAACTGCATGATTCTGCTTATAAGCAGATTTTTTTTTCCCAGTGGTAAATAATGGTAAATAACAGTCCATGGTTGTTTGGAGCCACAGTTGTGGAGGAAATGCATATACAGAGGAACCAAAATATGGAGGGCAAAGTATAAGTTACATGATAGCATGGAGGGTTGTCACCACTAGCCCCCCAGCCGCCGCCCTGTGTTGTTCAAAAGTGAAAATGAAAGTGAAGTCGCTCAGTCATGTCCGACTCTTTAGACCCCATGGACCGTGTTGTCCAAAGGTCAGCTGTATTTTAATCTGTTCGTGCTGGTGCATTGTAGATTAAATTAACTATAAATCAAGTTTAGAAAACACTAAAACAGCATTGTGTTTCAAATCTGCATTTAGAGCAACAACTTTGGACTTTATGTTTTTTTAAATGATATGTTGCATTTGCCCCTATGTTTATGCATATATATCAATTATATTTCTCATTAGGACAGTGATCCAGCCAGGAATCTCCCATCCTGATATTCAGCTGTTGCACCCAATTAACTTGGAGTTTTTTGTAAATCGGAATCTAGCTGCATCTTGGTACCACAAGGTGCCTGTTGTGGAAATTAAAGGACATCTTGAGTCAATGAATGTGAGTATATGAGTGGAAAAAACCTTGTTATTGAAAGTTGAGACTCTGAAGATTTTCTCATTATAAATCCAAATGAAATATGAACTTTTTTTTTTTTTACTGATTATTGTAAGAATAATTTCAGTGTGATATTGTCCAACAGTATCTTCATTGTTTTTAGTAGAATTTAATCTTTAGTTAAGTGTTCTTTAGCTTTTAAATTTGTTATATATACACATTAGCAGAGATCTACTTGTAAATTATTAGTATCAGTATATTATAATTCTATTTCTTCTATATATTATATACACAACTTTTTATTTTAGGGATATCTAAGTACCCATAAGATAATTATAGCATTGAATGAACCATATTTTTATATTGAAGATGGCCTTTCTATTACATTGAAATTGTTATTGTTTAAAAAATAGCACTTATGTGTGCATAGTAGCACTTATGTTCCAAAATTAACTTCTTAAAAAAAGGTGATCTGATTTCTTTAATCATTATTAACTTTCACTGAGAATCATATTGATTAAGTAGATGAAACTAATACTGACTCATAAATCATACTGTTTTTCTCAGACACTGTCTTATCTTTGAAAATGAGATTTTTAACATGAAATAAGTAGTGAAATACTTGAGTGTATAGTGAGTATATAATTTTTTAGTCAGCATTAAGATTATTTGGTTCTTAGTGTTTTGTTACTAAGGATTTATTTTCTGTATTAGAATTGTTTCATTAAAAATGAAATTATCTTTTCTTGGAACATTGTATTTCACAGGTTAATCTAAATCAAGAAGATCTTAATCTTTTATTTGGAATACTAGCAGAAAATCTTGGTGAGGCTCCTGAAGATTTGAATAAAGTAAAACCAAGAATACAGGAGACAGGTAAGAGGCTGACGATAGGTGGCATAATATATGTTATTTACAATTTAGTAGGGGAGATGGACAATAAAAATGAAGTAAATGAATACATATTTACAACTGTGATTTGTATTACCAAGAAAATAAATAAGATACTATTGAATAAAACAACAATTTGCTTTTAAGTTAAACAAACTGTCAGTTATTTCTAAGTTGCATGAGTTAGGAGGAGGCCAGAAAGAAGGGTTTCAGATCAGTGGTGAATTGCTGGAATAAGTTTTGAATTTGCACATATAGGAAAGAAAAAAATTTAAGTTGACAGTATGCTGTGTAGCATACTCGATCTGACTTTTAAATAAGATTTAGTAGTAATATACCTGGGGCTTCCCTGGAGGCTCAGTGGTAAAGAATCCACGTGACAATGCAGGAGATGTAGGTTCGATCCCTGGATTGGGGAGATTCCCTGGAGAAGGAAATAGCATCCCAATCCAGTATTCTTGCTTGGAAAATCCCATGGACAGAGGAACCTTGTAGGCTGTACTCCATGGGGTCTCAAAGAGTTGGACATAACTGAGCATGCACACACTAGTAATATAGGTGTAAAAACTGAGGTGGTTGATAAATTACCACTAGACAAAGATACTGAAAATATTGTACTGCAATATAAATGCAAGAGAATTTAAATGATTAGATATAGTGGTCCTTTCACTTGAGGCAAAGTAATGACCAGACTTATTTTCTAAGCTGTTTTATATGTATGTGTATACACATAGCCTAAAAGAGGGCATGGTAACCCACTCCAGTATTCATGCCTGGAGAATCCCATGATGGAGGAGCCTGGCAGGCAGTTCATGGGGGTGCAAAGAGTAGGACACAGCTGACATGACTTAGCAGCATAAACACATACATAGTGTATCTTGGTGTTCATATCTGTATATATTCTATGTATAGACCTAACTCATTCTTTTTAATGGAGGCTTGGTATTAAATTCTGTTGAAGTATCATAATTTATGAAGTCCCTATTAATGGACATGTCAGATTTATTTCAGTCTTTCACATTTATTATGTTGCATTATTCTAGTGCATACACTTTTACACGTACATGTTTATCTGTTGGTAAAATACCAGGACTACTGGATAAGAGAGTGTTTAGTTTTGTTAAAATAATAATTTAATTAGTACATGTAATAACATTTAATTTCACTTATTGTTTTGACGGTTGAACCTCGTAGAGCTTATATGCAAAATGAGTGTGAGTGTTTTGTACTCCCGTCAGGTTGTTTTTCTGTGCCTTTTCTAACACAGCATATTATTAGATTTTAAAATTTTTGCCAATTCGCTGAGTGAAAAATGGTATATCACTGTATTTTTTTTTCGATTTTAAAGTTTTTGGTTTTTTTTTTTTTTTACCTAAAACTAATACAGTATTTTAAAATTTTAATTGGAGGATAGTTACTTTACAATATTGTGATGCTTATTGCCATACATCAACATGAATTGGCCGTAGGCATACATGTGTCCCCTCCCTCCTGCACCCCCTCCCACCGTGTCCCTCCAGGTTGTCACAGGGCACCAGCTTTGGGTTTGGGTTCAATAATTTAAGTCAGTTGTATCTCAAAAACAGCAGTAATGATAACAACAAACACAGACACACAACGAAAAAACTAGGGGGGCGTCTTTTTTTTTAACAAGTGTGTTAATACATACAGTAAAGTGTACAATTCAGTGAACTTATTTATATATGGCTACACCGGTGTAATCACCATGATTAAGATATAAAACATTTCCAGTACTGCACCCTAGAGCCCTCCACTCTTTTCTGGTCAGTACCAAACTCCCACCCTGCCCTAAGATCTACCCAGAATTTACTGCCATTCTAGTTTGTAATACCATAGATAGAGCAGTTTTCTCTCTTTTTGAATTTCATATAAATGGAATCATACAAACATTACTTATTCTTTTTTGGCTTCTTTCGTTCAACATTTTGTTTGTGGGATTCATCTGTTGGAATATCTAGTACTAGTTTGTTCCTTTTATTCCTGTTTCCAGTTTTTGACTATCATGAGTAAAGCTGCTATGAAAGTTATTGCTCAATCTTTTGGTACAGTTACATTACTTTTTTTGTTTTGAATATACAACTAAGAGTAGAATTACCGGGTTACATGTTAGCTTATATTTAGCTTCAGTAACTTATGCCAGGTTATACTGACCAGTTTTCCAAGTGGTTGAATCAATTTACTTTGCTACCAGCTATGTATGAGAGTTCCAGTTTTTTCACATTCTCACCAGGAAGGCCATTGTCAGTCTTGTAAATTTTAGCTGTTCTGTTGGTTATATAGTGGTATCTCTGTGGTTTTTATTTATTCCTTGGTAACTAATGAAGTTGAGGATCTTTTCATATGCTTATTGGTTATTTGGATATTCTCTTTTTCGACATGATCATTCAAGTCTTCTCAGCCTTTTGACTAAGATCAAGTGTAGTATGGGGGCTTCCTAGGTGGCTCAGTGGTAAAGAATCCACCTGCTAATGCAGGAGACGAAAGAGATGCAGGTTGAATCCCTGGGTCGGGAAGATCCCCTGGAGAAGGAAATGGCAAACCCACTCCAGAATTGTTGCCTGGAAAATTCTATGGACAGGCGAGCCTGGCAGGCTACAGTCCATAGGGTTGCAAAGAGTCAAATACGACTGAGCGACTAAGCACACATTCAAGTCTGTTGACCGTTTTTATTAAGGTGTGGTCTTTTTTTCTAATTGGTGTATGGGAATTATTTATTCATTCTGGATAGCAGCCCTTTGCTGGTTACGTTTGCTATATGTATACATGTTAGTATATGTGTAGAAATTTCTCTCTATCTGTGGTTTACCTTTTCACTCTTAATGGGCCTTCTGTTTAATAGAATGAACTTTAATACATATTTTTTAAATGATCAGGGCTTTTGTTTTCTATTTAAGAAATCTTTGCCTATTCTAGGAATTGTTTTCTAAAAGCAAAATATTTGCTAGAATTATTTCCCCTGGATCTCATTATGCCTGAAACAGTGCTAAAATAAGGTGATAGTTAAGAAACCTTGGCCTGTGTATTGCTTTCTCAAAGGTAATAATTAACAGCAGTGGCTTTCCACATGGAAAACACTAAGCAAGGTACTGAGTCTGTTGGGACCTCAGTTTGCTCATCTGGGAAGTGAGAACAATAAAGTTTTTACTTCAAAGTATTGTTACGAGAGTTAACTGCGCTAGTCCATGTACATCTGTTAGCACAGCATCCTACACAGAGGTGAGTACTTAGCAAGTGATAGCTGTTATTAGTGTTGTGTGTTATAATTTGGAAAGCAAATTTTGTTGTGTTTCAGGGTATGAATTTCAGGACAACAAGCCCATAGTCATTTGGTTTTACTTTTGGTTCTTGGTATGGCACAAGAAGCTTCAACTTTCCCCTTCTTTTTTTCTTATCAAAGCTGCATTCTTGTTATTCACCTCATGATTTAACCATATCAAACTCCATTCTGTTTGCAAAACCTGTCCCGATGTGTTCTTTCTCTGTGATTTTCTGCTACCTCTTATTTTATTCTTAGAATGTTTCCTCTGTTTGAGGAGATCCTCCAGTTCCGCTTGAATGATAACTCTCCAGTTAAGACTTTCTTGACCTCCTCATGGCAGTGTCTTGCCTAGTTATGTGGTTTCTATCCATTTACATAGAGTCTATCAACATTTGTCTGTTTAATGTGTCTATTTAATAAGCAGTTGAAGCCTGCTTATTTTGTTTGTACTATATATGTGTGTGTTTATATGTATCTTCTACTAAACTGAGCTCCCTAAGGGCTGGGGCTGTATAATTCTGATTTGTAGATTTTGAATGCTTGCACCAAGTCTGGAGTACTTGTCTAAGTTCTCACTGAGTATTCATGTAGGAAATGTGTGAATAGAGGTAAATGAATTTCTTTTAAACATCTTTAGGTGAAAGTAAAGAGCCACTTGAAATCTCTACGTTAAAACAAGATGTGCATGTTTCTCAAGATACTTCAACAGCTGGAGTGGAAGAAATAAAATCTGTAGACATTAATATGCTGTTGAATTTTGAAGTTAAAGAGGTATGTAATTTTCATCTGTTTTTATAAAATGAGGTGAATAAATAATGGATATTTGGAATTACTCTACTAAAAAAATGTTACATAGGCTATTTGTAATTTGTATATAGATGTAATGTTTATAAATTTGAGAGTTTGTTAAAGATGAGTTATATTTGGAGGATATAATATTTCATAGAGAACATGGTAGTATGCCCTCTAACACACTTTTCAAGTGATTTTAGGACCGATGGAATGTGGCTTGCTTTGGGTTTTGTATAGGAAAGACAGGAAGAGGACTGAGAAAATTCTTTGCAAATTTTAGAAACCATTAATACATACAATAAAATGTGTATAAATTTAAAATATGTTATCTTATTTTTAATCTGCTGTCCATCTGCAGATTCTTAAGGAAAGAGTAAATGAATTTTCCTCTTCTGTATTCACACATGTAACAAATACTCATTGCATGTGCTAAGTGCTAAGGAAACAAAGGTAAAAGGCATAGACTCAACTCAAACAAGAAAACCGTTAACATTTTTGTAATATCCCCATTAAATTACATTCCCACTAATTACATTTTTTAAATTCCCACTAAAAATGTACCTAGGGAGCTTATGACAATGATGGTAGTGTTACAGGATGGGGGACCCTTTCCAGGGTTCCAGAGTGGGCTCTTGTCTAACAGTAATATATTGTCTGAGGAGATACATATCCTGACAACACAAGAGACTATTGGGAAAGGATGCCTGGACCAAGAGCAGTAGGATAAGGGAACCTAGGAGAACTGTTCGTCACATGGTTCCCAGTCTCGGGTTTATGGTAATGGGGTTAGTTTCCGGGTTATCTCTGGCCAGTCATCTTGCTCACCAAAGATGTTTGGTGACTCAGGGTCCTTCCTGATGGTGCACACGTGACTCGGCCGATGTCGATAGCAATGTGAGGGCTTCTGGGAAGTTGGCTGGATGTTTTGTCTCCCCTCTCTGCCTTTTGGCCCTGCCTGAATTCTTGCGGGTTTGTTCACTGGCATCTCCTCCCTCCTTTTATCCCAAATTCTCTCCATTCGTTTCCGGGGGAAGCTCTGTTTTCCTTATTAGACCTTCTGTTGTGAGACAGTCCAGGCACGCGGTTACCGTCATGCCCAGCCAAGGCAGGTGGTTTCCATCCTTGGTGCCCCCATAGTGGGAAGAGGGCATCTAAGCAGTCTGAGAACATCAGGGAAGATATCCTGGAGGAAGTGAGATTTGGGTTGCGTTTTTAAAGAATAATAAAATGGAGTCTGAGAAACAGGATTCAGGAAGGGGACTGGGACAGGGTAGAGAGAGGAACCAGATGTAAACATGTTTATATGTGCGAAAGCGTCACACATAGAGGGACTTGGAAGAAAAACATTTCCTCTGAAAATCCTTTCATCGTTAAAGACTTGTGTAGAGGTTATATTCTGTCTCTGAGTTAAGCATAATAAAATTTTAAACAAATGAATGCTACTTTTAAAATCTGAAATATATGCTTTGAAACAAACTTCCTTAATGTTAAACCTCTGCTGTTTTTCTGGTGATGTTAAGAGTTATTGAAGATTTTTAAGCTTTAATAGTTGAAACATTGATAGATGAATCATTCTGTTTGCAAATGGGCTTCATTAACATATGTACATAGAAAAACCCATAAATCCTTTTTAATATCATTTGTGATACTTGTAATTACAGTTGTCTTTGAGAGGACAGTGATTAGGGTGGGAGGAAGCAGTTTGCCGATAATAGGCATCATCTGGAGAGATTTTGGGTTGTTGCCATCCAGAGAGAGGAGCCTACTGGCAGCCAGTGGGCAGAGGCTGGTGAGGCCACTGAACAGTCTCTAGTGCTTGGGACTGCTCCTCCCTGGAAAGGATGATCAGCCCCACATGTCATTGGTGCCAAGGCTGAGAAACCTTGCCTTAGGAGTAGTTTAGAAATTGACTGTATATCCCAGACTTTGAGATTTAGTCTGACACCATCCATCAGACTAGGACTACTGGGAATTAGGCAGAACCACTTTTTTTTTTTCATAGCTGTCTTGAAATCCACTAGAATATATTGGCTGTGCTTTAAAAGTCTGAACAGGTAAGTGTGCCTTCCAAAGTAAATAATCCTAGGCAATTTCCAGACACAAATAGAAGTGCACATTGTGTGAATTTTTTATTATGTCACTCTGGATGGTTATTAAATTGTTAACTTATCTTCATTGTATATTAGTGAAATAGTTTGTGGTAATACTGATATCTTTTTCTAGGTTGTGATTACTTTGATGGAAAAAGCAGAAAAGAAAGGAAGACCTTTACATGAACTAAATGTCCTGCAGCTTGGACTGGAAGCTAGAATTAAAGCCTATGACCTGACTGCTGAAGCTTATCTAAAAAAGATTAGTATGCGATGCTTTGAGTTCACTGGTAAGTATGAAGTATAGTCTCTGTAAATTGTACATGTAATAGGCAGAGGTCCCTACCTTTTTATAAACTTTAAGCATATCTATTAGTGTCACTGTAATTATTTAATTAGTTTAAATTTATTACATTTAATAGAAAGTAATTTTATATTTAAAAATTAAAAATTCATTATCTGTGTAGTAATTGATTATAAAGTAAATCTATATCTAAATATTTAGCACAAAGTAGAGTATATCTAAAAGAGAATGAGGCCTATGTCTCCAGTGTCTATACAAAACACTTCAGAACTTGTAAAAGGCAACATTATAACTGTTCTCTGTGAACTGACATATTAGGAAATCACAACCCAAGTACAATACTCAGGTATACAGCCCAGGGACCCGTTTTGAAAGGTGAGTTAGTTTACTAGAAAGTAAATTTTTTGTTTGATTTTTAAATGTATTTTTAAATTACAGCAGTATATTTTGTGTTTAATAATATTAATATATACTTGTAAAAAATAACAAGCAATACAGAAATATATAGAGGAAAAAATTTAGCATTCTTCTGTAGTCTCTTCAGCCTTTCAAATTCACTTTCTAAATTGCACCAAAGTAACTTTTAAAGTGAATACGGGTGTTTAAAGTTCATTGGAATTCTATGGGGTCACTTTAAGTAAAGCAGACTTGTATTGAGAATAATCCCTAGTTTAAGTATTTTATAGTTTTGTTCTTTAATGTATTCTTATTTGTTGAAATAAGTAATACCAGTAGTACCAAATATATCATTTGTAATTGGCCAGTGCTGGGTTTTTTGTCTTTGTGGAGTATCTTGGATTTTATTTCAAAGTCAGTTTTACTGAGATATGATTACATATAGTAAAAGTCACCATTTTTAGCATACAACTCTTGAGTTCTTTAAAAATTAATTTTCAGTATTTATTTTTGTCTGTGCTGGGTCTGCATTGCTTTGCATGTGCTTTCTCTGGTTGGGGTGGGCTGGGCCTCCTCTTTCTTCTGGTGCGTGGGACTTCTTGTGGTGGCTTCTCTTGTTGCAGAGCACAGCCTCTAGGTTCAAGGGCTTCAGTAATCGCAGCCCGCAGGCTCAGTAGTTGTGGGGTGCGGGCTCTCGCGCACACAGGCTTCAGTAGTTGCCTCACATAGGCTCAGTAGTTGTAACTCAAGTGCCCTAGGGCACACAGGCTTTAGTTGCTCCGTAGCGTTGTGAAATCTTCCCGGACCAGGGATGGAACCTGTGTCCTCTACACTGGCAGGTGGATTCTTACCCACCACACCACCCAACTCTTGAGGTTTGAGAAATGTGTATGTTGTGTATCTGGCTGATCTGTTTTTAATATATTTGAAACATCCGAAAGACTTAATGATCTCTCTTTCTCTTTTAGACTCTAAAGGAGGACCTCTTCACATTATTAACTCTTCCAATGTAACAGATGAACCCCTTCTGAAAATGTTATTGACAAAGGTACCTCGTTTCATTTCTAAAATTCGTTATTATTTGAATGTATGAAAGTTATGTAGTTCCCCCATATTTAATATCTCAGTTTTTTCCCCTAAAATTTTTTATTCTAAAACTGGTTGATTATAGTGCATTATGCAAGCATCTGATGGTCTTGGGTCATTTCAGTAACCTTCAGAGTTAATTGTATGTTTTTGAATAAGTGGAAGTACACAAACTTCCATTGTAATTTGAAGCAAAATATAATCCAGATGCACTAGCATTTTCCCTACCTTTAGCATTTCCTCCTAGTTTGGGTTTTTGCTTTTACAGAATGTGAGAATTACTTATGTGGTTGTGTTTTTGGCATATTCTTTCTTGCTTTTAAAAATATTTTTATAGTGTTTTCATAGCATGCTTTGAAAAGTAAAGACTATGTGTATATATATATATTGCAATGTGTGAATTTTTATTGTTTCCAACCTGGTGATTTCATCCTCCATTATTTGTAGGCAGACATTGATGGACCAGAATTTAAAACTATTCATGACAATACCAAACAAACACTTGAGGTATGTCTTTTCTAACTCACTGTAAGGTTGGGGTATATGTTAATGATTGAATATAGCTTCAAAGCCATCTTTAGCTATAAGATTGTGAGTTCTAAAATTAGAGTAAGAGTGGTAATAATAATAGATCTAATCTTGTAGATGGGAGAAATGAATATAGAGCTGAGATAAAATTATTACAAAAGTTTATTTGATTTCCTAAAAGACTATTTGTTTCCCAGGTAAAAATTAATGATTCCTTGTTGAGGACAAAATAATACATTTTTAAGGGAATTTTATTCACAACTCTTATTTGACGTCCTATTAATGGAAGCATTAAGCACTTAAATTGTTAACGACTTTAGGATTAGAAAAAAATTAAGGGTCAGGCAGAAAGTATGGCTCAGTACAGACATTGCTCTTGGAACCATCTGTAAGGGGACTGAGCTAAGGCTGATAATACTTCCTAAATCTTTACTTAAAACCTTTTAAGTTCTGTTGAGGTTAGAAGTATGGTCATGTGTGGAAGTTAGCAGTGTTAGTTTATTGTCTGGTAAAGGATTAACAAAGTAATAGTGAATTTTTTCTCAAATAAAAAAGGTCCTTGGTTGAACTATTCTTGGGCTACTTGTATATGTTGAAGTTTGACATAAAAATGTTTCTATATCTGAAATTTGCCTCTCTAATTGTTCATTATCTTAGGTTTCATTTTCATCTTTAGACTTAGTTCTTCATTTGGAAGCTTTACTGTCCTTCATGGATTTTTTGTCCTCTGCCGTTCCATCCTCTGAACCTTCTAAGAAGGACTCGGAGCTGAAACCACTTATGGGGGAGTCCAGAAGTATCATTGCCAAAACTGGTATTAACTTTTGAGTCATGGTCTCATACTTTCTACCTGAACTTTAATAATCATATGTAATAACTGAACTGAACTGAATAACTTGTATTTTTAAGATAAGATGACCATTTAGCACCTTAATGTTTCCAGTGCTTTAACAGATTATGTTGGTTTCAAAAGAAAGCGGATTTTACTCTTATGGTATTGATATAAATTTAGTGAGAGATTTTAAATAAGTGTTTAATATTAATCATGTATTTATATTTGATTTCACTGCCTTGCTTTTTCATAAAATAAAGTCGTATATACTTTGTATTGATGTACCCATAGCCTTCATTCTAGTGAAAGTGAGAAAGGAAGAAATTAAAGTATGATCACTGTCATGCTTAGTAACAAAGGCCCATTTCAGTCAGGTAAAACTACCTGGTACTCAACAGGTTTAGGCTTCGCAAGACACAAAAGGAATAATCTCGTGGAAGAGACATGCTCACTTTGGTTTCTAACCAAAACTGTATTTAAGTCACATAGAGGTATGGGCACATGCCGTGACTTGTGCCCTGAAAATGTTAGATGTAGTGTAGCCTGAGTGAACATGTGCTTATTTTTAAGTCAAATATTATTTTAATTATTTTTCTTTCATATCATATGATGTGAGTATCTAACATCTGGTCATTTAATTTTCAAACCATTATCTGTTTGCATTATATCTATATTACTGGCATCTTTAAAGTATAAAGCTGTTAGTAATATTAGATCTGATACAGGGAATATTTAAGCTCACAATAAACTATAAAAAAAAATCCTAATCCAAAGAAACAATATTCTAGTTATGCTGTGTAGCTGTTTTTTATGCTTTGATTATGCTACTTTAAATTTTAAGGGAAAAAAAAAAAACAAACTCTTTTATCATCTTGGTGATTAAGGATTGATGTCCCCATACTTTTACAGTTTTATAAGAAACGTTGTTTCCTTCAGTCAAGACACATCTCTAGGAAATTATATCTTATATTTATCAATCAGGACTTGAACTAAAATAGATTAAGGGAATCCATTTGATTGTTATTCTTAGACACATGTACACAGACACCAATACATGTTATAAAGTAACTTTTTGTTCCTTAACTTTAGCTCTTTATGTTCATTTCTTAACACATTTTATCTTAGGATTCTTCATGGAGAAACAGAATGCAATCTAGAGAAATTGGCTGTATAGTTAATAACATGTATGTGTCACAGTTAATAATACATATTTTTACTAATTTACCATTTCAGTTTTTCATGAAATATTTTTCTTTGATCTAATATATGATGTGAAAAGAAGTTCCAAATCAAAATTTATTTCTAATGGGATCCTAGATTCTATTATAGGGATTTTTCTTTTTTTCCTAGAAGAAAAGTTATAGTAAAGTTTTCCATCTAACAAAATTGAACTTACCAGGTGCTAATAAAGGTTGCCTTTATTTTTAATTTGGATGGAAAAATGCCAGTTTTTGTCTGATTGGCATTTGAAAATTGATTTAAAAATAATATTAATTATGTATAGTCTTAATGGACACCTTTTTGGTTCTTCACAGTTCATATTGTACTTCTAGTGAATTTGAGATTAGTTTATGTGCTATATCATCTTTACATTTTGATCCTGATCACAAGGATTTTGTTACTTTTCAGTATCCAGCACCTCTTCTCAAGACGATGTGTTTGATTTAAAGGTCACCGCTAAATTAAATGCATTTAATGTTTTTGTCTGTGATCAGAAGTGTAACATTGCTGATATTAGAATACATGGTAAGTAGTTCTTCCTTGGTGTAGGTATTTTTGTTTCTTTATGTAGACCTTCAGGAAGAATGAGCTTGTTGCATGGTAGATTTCTCATGGCTTGTCTTTTTTTTTTTTCCCCTAAGATTTCAGTAACAGTAAAATTATATTTTTCCTCTCATCTGATTGGCTATTCCACATTCTTTGTATTTCCATGTAAATTTTACCATTAGCTTTCCAACTTCACAGTTGTGAGAGTTGGACCGTGAAGAAAGCTGAGTGCTGAAGAATTGATGCTTTTGAACTGTGATGTTGAAGAAGACTCTTGAGAGTTCCTTGGATTGCAAGGAGATCAAACCAGTTCATTCTAAAGGAAATCAACTCTGAATATTCATTGGAAGGACTGATGCTGAAGCTGAAGCTCCAATATTTTGACCACCTGATGTGAAGAGCTGACTCATGGAAAAGACCCTGATGCTGGGAAAGATTGAAGGCAAAAAGAATAGGAGACGGCAGAGGATGAGATGGTTAGATAGACTCAATGGACATGAATTTGAGCAAATTCCAGGAGATAGTGTAGGACAGAGGAGTCTGGTGTGCAGCAGTTGATGGGGTCACAAAGATTTGAACATGACTTAGCGACTTCAAGGACAGCAGCCAATTTCAACAAAAAGCTTTGTAGTATTTTTTTTTTTCTTCTTAGCCTTGTAGTATTTTACTTGGGATTGCATTGCATCTGTAGACCAATTTAGGGAGAATTGATATCTTAACGATATTGAGTTTTCTCATTCATTAGCATGGTATGACTTTCCATTTATTTATTTTTTAAATGGTAAACTTTATTATGTATTTGTTGTTTAGTTGCTTAGTTGCATCTGACTCTTTTGGGACCTCATGGACTGTAGCCTGCCAGGCTCCTCTGTCCATGGGATTACCCAGGCAAGAATACTAGAGTGGGTTGCCATTTCTTTCTCTAGGGGATCTTCCCGAACCAGGGATCAAACCCGTTTCCCGTGCGCATCTCCTGCATTGCAGGCAGATTCTTTACTGCTGAACCACCAGGGAAGCCCTATTTATTTATTTTTAAAATATTTTATTGGAGTATAGTTGCTTTACAATGTTGTGTTAATTTCTGCTGTACAAAAAAGTGAATCAGTAGGCTTCCCTGGTGACTCAGTGGTAAAGAATTAGCCTGCCAGTGCAAGAGACATGGGTTCTACCCCTGTTCCAGGAAGATAGCACATGCTGTGGAGCAACTAATCATGTACCACAACTGTTGAGCCTGTACTCTGGAGCACGGGAACCACAGCTACTGAGCCCTTGCACCAGAACTACTGAAACCCGTGCACTGTCGAGCCCATGCGTCGCAACAAGAGAAGCCACTACAACGAGAAGCCCTAGCATCACAAAGAAGAGTAGCCCCTAGTCAACGCAACTAGAAAAAAGCCTGCGTGCAGCAGTGAAGACCCAGCACAGTCATTTAAAAAAAAAAAAAGTGAATGAGCTATAAAAAGTGAGTGTGTTAGTTGCTTAGTTACATTGGACTCTTTGTGACCCCCTGGACTGTAGCCTGGCAGTCTCCTGTGTCCATGGGATTTCCCAGGCAACAGTACTGGAGTGGGTTGCCATTTCCTTCTCCAGAGGATCTTCCCAGCTCAGGGATTGAATCTGGGTCTCTTGCATTGGCAGGCAGATTCTTTACCATCTGAGCCATATGTATACATATATCCCCTCCCTCTTGAACCTCCCCCCCACCTTCCCACCCCTCTAGGTCATCATGAGTCATCTTTGGATTTATTTATATTGAAGACGCCTGCAAACTTTTCAGAGATATGCTTTGAAATGTTAGAAGTAAATTTGTTATGATTCATGACTGATACAAGACATTTCTTATATTTAAAAATTTTTTTCAGAATAAGTCTAAGATTTAGTCTCATGTTCTGTTTGCATTTGCAGAATAATATGATTTTAAATTGAGAAATGAATAGCGTAACATCTCACCAAGTAAAGAAAATGTCATTGTCCTGTTGCCCTTGCCTTTTGTGCATATATAACATCATTAAAAGAGGTTTCTAAAAGAGATTTTATAAGCTTTACTCATCATCAGCCTGATAGAAAGAGGAGTTCAGATTTTACCATGGATTCTGGAACAGGCTGTCAGCGTTCAAATTTTGCCCTAAAACTGACTGGTTGACCTTGAGCAAGTTAATTTATGTGTCCATGCCTGAGTTTCCTCTTCTATAAAATGGACACTGTTATAATAATTGCTCGTGGGATTGTTGTGAGGATTAAGTTTGCATATTTGCATATATTAAGAAAAATGCCTGTCATGTACGTAATAAGCAGTTAACAGGGGTTAGAAAATCAGTTCCATTCAGCAAATACTACTAAGGATCTGTTTATGGGTAGCGTGGTAAAGATCTAGGTTCATTATTGGGGCTGAGCTGTAGCCATTCTCGGATTCACTTTGAGAAGTATTTAAAAATCATGCCTTTAGAAATCATGAAAATGACAAACATTTTTGGAGAGAAGTTGTGTTTTGGCTACAGTTTATTGTAGAACGAATAGTATTTATTCATCAAATGATATCTATTCTTAGTTTTCAGATTAATAGTTTTCATTATATAATGTTTATAAAATGTTCAACATATGTTAGCTGTTGTCCTAAATGACCGATTCTGATCATGCCAACGCCCAGGATACTTGTGTTTGAAGACCTGTGATTAATTGTCTTTGAAATTCGATTACTTCTGTTTTAAAATTTTCACAAATTTTATGGGTGAGATGCTTCTAGCACTTAAAGATATTATAATATTTATTAGGTATCTCATACAAAGTAGTTGTCACCTTTGGAACGTCCCTGGTGGTCCAGTGGTTAAGATTCTGTGCTTCCAGCGCAGGGGGAGCTGGTTTGATCCCTGGCTGGAGAACTGAGGTCTGACATGCCACATGGCAGCAGCCAAAAATTTTTTAAAAACTATTAAAAACTAAGTTGTTACTTTACATATGTCTAATGGTAATTTTATCTGTTCTCTATCTTGGTAGTATATTATTGAATTTAAATAACTCTGAATTAGTTCATTTGGCTTAGATTAAAAGTGTTGTGTTTCCCACAGGAATGGATGCCTCTGTCTCTGTGAGGCCAAAGCAGACCGACATGTTTGCCAGACTTAAGGATATCATAGTTATGAATGTTGATTTAACATCCATTCACAAAAAGGTAATTAAAAAAATATGTTTCAATATTGAAATTCATTTTTGTTTTTTTGTGTCTGGAGATGTCTTTAATCATTTGTTCAGTGCATATGTAGTATCTGTCATGTGTCAGGCAGTTTGTTGGGAATTGTCCATGAATATGGTCATTGTCTGCTTTCACATTGTGTATAGACTAGATGATGTGTTAAAGTTATTTTTGACCAATTAAGTGATTGATATCTCCATTGATAAACCTTTTTTTAATAGAAAATGTTATAATTTCTATTAAAATTTCTATTAAATGTTTAATAGAAAATGTTTTTTAATAGGAAAATGTTATTGTCAAGTTAAATGCTTTTAACTAGTATTTTGTTGAAGCTTAGATATAAATGATGCTTCTATATATGTCAAGGACTCTGTAATAAGAAACCTTGTAATACAGTGATACAACTCTTTTGATGTAATAACGAGTTAATTTAATACTTTTAGGCTGTCTCTATTTTGGGAGATGAAGTCTTTAGGTTTGAAATGACTCTTTATCCAGATGCCACAGAAGGAAAGGCCTATGCTGATATGTCTAAAGTAGATGGCAAACTTAGTCTCAAAGTGGGTTGTATTCAGATTGTATATGTTCATAAATTCTTCATGTCTCTTTTGGTAAGTTTATTTTAAAAATATATTTATTTCTTACTGAAGCCTAAATATCTTTGCCTGTGTATCTGAATCTAGATAGTCAAAATCTTTACTAAATAAGGTTGTGTGATAAACTCCCAAATGCTGAACAGATTATTACAGTTAAGGAAATCCTTTACATGATGGATAACTAAATGAGTTTTTGTTATCATTGGTTTGAACCAACTATGAAGGATCATTCTTTAACTTTAACATAGTTACATAGTTCGAAAATACTTTCTGATGTTTCAGTTAAGGCTTTTCAGTGTTAGTTGTTTTGAGAGATACCCTTAAAAGATGTTTAGCTATAAGAATCCTTTAAGGAGATGATCAGGCATTGGAAGGGCTAATACTGGAACTTACAGCTTTGATTATAATTACCATCAACAAGGCCATAAAATTCTTTAAATTATTTATTTCCATGTAAGTTTCATGGAGTGAAGAGTTTAATTTGCCTATGCCTTTCTTTTAGTAGGACTGTTAATCAAAGCTTTCAAATCACACATTTCTATGTTTTATTTTTCAGAAAAGTAATTTATTTGGAGGGGGCTTAGTTAAAATAACAACTAAATAAGCCATCTGTGTTATTAATGGATGTGCATCAAGAATATTGCTTCCAGTTCTTTTCTCTATTGGGAAAAGTCTTTCTGTTTTTAGTTGAAATTGAGATGAATGGTATCTTACTCTAAATAAATAATTTTTGACTATTATTAGTGGTAACAAGATTATAAACACTTAAGCACCTTTGCTCATGTTGAAGTACACTTAAGAAAAAAATCTTCAGAAATAAGCAGGCAAAACCTTAGTTTCTAAAACTAGACTTTATTCATATGACCTAGAGGGTACAGATTCAAAGCTACTTTGGGAGCTGTAAAGCTTTCTCCTCCCATCTTTTTATGTAAATTTAGGTTAAAAAGGCCAACATTCATGAGTAAAAGGGAGGTTTTAAATGAGTGAAAGGGAGGTTTCATGTCAATGTATGGCAAAACCCACCACAATATTGTAAAGTAATTAGCCTCCAATTTAAATAAATAACTTTTAAAAATATGAAACAAACAAAAACATGTAAAGCATTTAGCAAGTCCTCAATAAACATTGTTATTTTCACACACACACAAAAGAATTGCTACCAAAATTTGTCAATAAACAAATAACTCTGAAATACATAAAGTGAAGGGACTCTTGTTCATGTTAATTATCTCAGAGTGTATCTTTCTAAACTTTATTTCATGTACACGGTCATAAATAACATCTCTTTTACATCACCTCTTTTATTTAGCTTCTCTTTTTTAAAGTTTTTCCTTTAAAAAATAAATCCCTGTTTTGAGGGGAACTCTAAATACCAGTATTTTCCCACAGAACTTCCTCAACAATTTTCAAACTGCCAAAGAAGCTTTGAGCTCAGCTACGGCCCAGGCTGCAGAAAGAGCTGCTTCCAGCATGAAAGACTTGGCCGAAAAGAGTTTCCGCCTTTTAATGGATATCAACTTGAAAGCACCAGTTATTATCATTCCTCAGTCTTCAGTATCACCTAATGCTATTATAGCAGATCTGGGTTTAATAACAGTTGAAAACCGATTTAATGTAGTTTCTAGGGGACATCATTCTCTACCCCCTGTCATTGATAAAATGGACATCCAACTCACTCAGCTAAAGCTGTCCAGGTATAAATATATAATCCAATTGCATTTTGTTGTTTAGTCGCTAAGTTTTGTCTGACTCTTTTTCCATCTCATGGCTATAGCCCACCAGGCTCCTGTCTCCATGGGATTTCCCAGGCAAGAATACTGGAGTGGGTTGCCATTTCTTTCTCCAGGGAATCTTCCCTACCCAGGAGATACCTGCATCTCCTGCATTTTAGGTGGATTCTTTACCACTGAGCCACCAGTGAAGCCCCAACTGCGTATTACTTACTAGAAATAGAATTTTCATAGAATCATTGTCAGGGTAAAACACTCTAGTGGTTCATGGTTCATAGTCCTTATTTCTTCTAATCATTAAACTTTGACCATTGGTTTTTGGTTAGTGGTTGATAGTGATGGACCTCATAAAATCTATACTTTGTCTTACTAAATTTGTGATGTGTTTTTTTACTCTATAAAAATTTCCTATTATAAGATTATGGTTAATACTTAATTTAGATATTTATTTATTTGCTTTGCACATAGCTGTATATAGACAAAGTCTTCTTAAAAATATAATAAAATTTAAGATTTATTTCTCATTTCCAAAGCATGTCACATTTAGGACTTCTCAGTAAGATATCTAATGGATTATCAAATCAAAATGGGAATGTGTTGGCTCTGTTGGATGACAAGAGTGAATTATTTGGTGGTTCAAATATTTGTTGGCTGGCAGGCTAGAAATGACTATTACAATATGCTTGTTTAACTTCTAGGTTTGGTGAGCTTTTCCCTTTGAGTTTGGAGACATACTAATAGCATAAACCTCAGGGCTTAGTACAGCATCACTTTCTTTGTCCTTCGGAGAAGTGTTAGGAGGATGTAACATTTGTTTGTATGACATTGGTTAGTAGCTATTATTAGTCTTTGGGAAAGATAGTGAATAGAGCAGTAGTCATACTCATGCAGTTTGTTTCTTTGAAATCAGCATTGCATGGGCTTTGTGTTATGTAGCTCTGCTTTATAAACTTACTCTGATTGATTTGTGGAAAGAAGCATGTTCTAAAAGAATTCTGATAGCAACCTTTAGTGTTTGGAAAATTGCTGTGTGGAAACTGGTATACATGATGATAGTCTTCATTTTAAAATGTAGATTTTAGAAATATAAAATAAATTCTTAATTATCTTTCAGGACAATTTTGCAGGCTGACTTACCACAGCATGACATTGAAATTTTAAAACCAGTCAACATGCTTTTATACATACAGCGGAATTTAGCAGCATCATGGTATGTGGAAATTCCAGGAATGGAGGTAAAAGGAAGACTAAAACCTATGCAAGTAAGTATATGTATAAAATAATTGCTCACTAGCTAGACTTTTATCATTGATCACAGCGTAGTTCTAATGTACATCAGAAAGTGATAAAATGTTTGAAAGGGAATGCTTTGTTAACTGAAAATGAAGGTGTTGCAGTTTTTCACACTTTCCTTTATTTCTTATTAGTTGGGATATTTGGTGATGCCAGCAAGAACTCTGAGGTTGAAAGCTAGGAAGTCTACTGAGATTATTATTAGTAATTTTAGAAGATTCTGTTCAAGTTTTAAGACAAATGATAAAAGAAAAGTGATATTTAAGTTTTATTTAAAAATGTTTTTTGACCGTGCTACATGGCATGCGGGATCCTAGTTCCCCAACCAAGGACTGAATCTGTGCCCCCTGCATTGGAAGTATAGAATCTTAAGTACAGAACATCCAGGCAAGTCCCTGTAAAGTGATATTTAGATAGCACATCTAAAGCACCTTAAATAGTATTTTTAATGTATAGAAACACTTTTAATTAGAAAAGCAGACATTTTCAGTAGGTGAATATGTTTAGTTGATAAGCATATAAACAGCAGTATTTTTTAATATTGTAGTTAGCAGGTCGTAGGTAGCCTCACAGGAAGAGATGATACTGGTCAAAGAAGGTCACCAAAGTGTAGGAACCTTAGGATTCTTGTGTGCCTGTGTTTGAAATTGCTGAAGCCAAGCAGTAAGGGATAGGGAAAGAGGGAGTGACTAAACAGAATGTGTGAAAGAGGAGTGAAAATTCAGTAGTGTAGTGGGTTTTGATATCTGTGACTATTTCAGAGTTAGTTCTAAGATAAAACAAGAAGGGTCAAAGGAGCCGAGTTCTACTAGTGAAGATGTTAAAATTGAGGCTTGTAGGAATGAGAGATCCCTGTCCGTAGTATGAGTAAATATATAAAGAAGAGCATGTGTTTATTGAGAGTATTGACTGTTCTATTCCAGGATATAGTACTGTTCTCTTAAATTCTCCCTTGCTCATATTAGATCCCAGAACTAATATTGGATCCTTTTCAAATACTAGGAGGTGGTGAAGTTAGCTGTTTTTCAGGAGGCTGTGATATCTCAGTTGGTAGCACAAGTGGGAATGAATATAAAAAGAAGTTCTGGGGAGTTAAAGTGATGTCTGTTTTCTAAGGACTGGGACTTGGAGCAAATAAGAAATCCCTGGTCATCATCTCATGCTAAAATATTGCCGCACTTTGATTTAGGCTGGGAATCAGGTGTTGCCCTTGGTGATAGGGCACAATTTGAGGAGCACAGGGTACTGCAGTGTTCAGAAGAAAAGATGTGAATGCACCCGTTCGGTTTTGGGTTCAGGTCCTTCAAGAAGGCCTTTGGGACCTCTATATGTGTAGGTTATTACTGTTATTTAGTCGCTGAGTCGTGTCTGACTCTTACAACCCCATGGACTGTAGCCCCCCTGGCTCCTCTGTCCATGGGATTTCCCGGGCCAGAATACTGGAGTGGGTTGCCGTTTCCTTCTCCTGGGATCTTCCTGACCCAGGGATCGAACCTGAATTGCCTGCATTGGCAGGCAAATTCTTTGCCTCTGAGCCACTAGGGAAGCTCCCATATGTGCAGGGGATGCACAAAAGGAGGGAGGATGGAAAGGTTTCATGGGTCTTAGCAGCCAGTAGCATCTTAGTTTATCCTAGCAGCTTCATGTTGCTCTGCAGCCACCGATGAGGAAGATGATGATATTCCCATTTTAAAGATTAAGAAATAAGTTAACGAGGCTAAGAAACTTAGCCAACAGCACACCTTGAGAGTGGTATAGTTGACACATATCTACCTGACTCAAAATCTCTTGCTTTTTTTTTTTTCTTTTTTGTCACATATCCCCTTTTTATAAAGGTTGAAGATTAGTAAGATGCTCATCTTGGCCTGTGTTGTGGCTTTTAACAGTTCTATGTAGATGCATTTGTTACTGTTCTAGGAGGCATTACTTGATAGGTTAAATGATTTAAGTATATGCAGACATGCATGTACGGAGAATGAGACTACTTTGCAGGAGCACGTCTTTTTCCTTCTTGATGGAGACTGGAAACTGAACAGCATTCTATTCAGTTTGAGTTTGGGGGAGACTAAACAAGGTAGAGGAGGATGCTGGTACTGGACGAGAAGAGAGAGAAGCAGAATGGAGATGAGGAGCTAGGGAGAGGGGAGAGGAGCACAGGTCCAGAACAGAATGAGTTACACAGTAACAGTAACGGCAGGAGGAGGGGAGTACCGGATGCAGGGACTTGGATATGAGTGGAGGAAAAGCACGTTTACACACAGGAGTAATGTCTAATACTGTACAAGATAAAATACTTTCATCCTGCTATTTATGGTCCCAACTTACTTGTTTTTTTTTTTTGTTAGATGCACAGTTAATTTGACAGACCATAAGCTAAGACATAGATATTTTGCATCATTTATTACTTCATATTAACAGTAACCTATTGTTGGTTTCTAGGTTGCTCTCAGTAGAGACGACTTAACAGTTTTAATGAAAATTTTGCTAGAGAATCTTGGAGAAGCTTCTTCACAGCCAAGCCCTACGCAGTCTACCCAGGAGGCTGTGAGAGTCAGACAAGACGTTTCCAGCAGACCTGACCACTTCATAGGTATAAATTGATGGAGATTTTTGCTTTGATTGTTCAGAAGAATTAGATGTTAATGCCACATTTATATTTACTGTTTTTTTTTAATTGTCCAGTGTGATATGGTGTGAACTGACCCAATGCTGTATTATTTACTGTGGAAGGTCTGAAGGGGCTGAGACTGCCTTGAAGCTCCCAGGGGAAGGAAGTGGGCTCATTGCTCTAAAGGGAGGGCCCACCTCTTGTTACCTGCATGATGCATGCTTACCCTTTTATTTGTGAAAGTTGAATTTGCCCAATGCAAGAGACATTGAGGTAGTATCACTATGAACAAAGCTAGTGGAGGTGATGGACTTCCATTTGAGCTATTTCAAATCCTAAAAGATGATGCTGTGAAAGTGCTGCACTCAATATGTCAGCAAATTTGGAAAACTCAGCAGGGGCCACAGGACTGAAACAGGTCAGTTTTCATTTCAGTCCTAAAAAAGGCAATGCCAAAGAATGTGCAAAGGACCGCACAATTGCACTCATCTCACACACTAGTAAAGTAATGCTCAAAATTCTCCAAGCCAGGCTTCAACAATACATGAACTGTGAACTCCCAGATGTTCAAGCTGGTTTTAGAAAAGGCAAAGGAACCAGAGATCAAATTGCCAACATTAGCTGAATCATCAAAAAAGCAAGAGAGTTCCAGAAAAACATCTATTTCTGCTTTATTGACTATGCCAAAGCCTTTGACTGTGTGGATCACAGTAAACTGGAAAATTCTGAAAGAGTTGGGAATACCAGACCACCTGATCTGCCTCTTGAGAAACCTGTATGCAGGTCAGAAGGCAACAGTTAGCACTGGACATGGAACAACAGACTGGTTCCAGATAGGCAAAGGAGTACATCAAGGCTGTATATTGTCACCCTGCTTATTTAACTTATATGCAGAGTACATGATGAGAAACGCTGGGCTGGAGGAAGCACAAGCTGAAATCAAGATTGCTGGGAGATATATCAATAACCCCAGATATGCAGATGACACCACCCTTATGGCAGAAAGTGAAGAGGAACTAAAGAGCCTCTTGATGAAAGTGAAAGAGGAGAGTGAAAAAGTTGGCTTAAAGCTCAACATTCAGAAAACTAAGATCATGGCATCTGGTCCCATCACTTCATAGCAAATTGATGGGGGAACAGTGGAAATAGTGGCTGACTTTATTTTTTGGACTCCAAAACCACTGCAGATGGTGATTGCAGCCATGGAATTAAAAGACACTTACTCCTTGGGAGGAAGGTTATGACCAACCTAGACAGCATATTAAAAAGCAGAGACATTACTTTGTCAACAAAGATCCGTCTAGTCAAGGCTGTGGTTTTTCCGGTGGTCATGTATGGATGTGGGAGTTGGATTGTAGAGAAAGATGAGTGTCGGAGAATTGATGCTTTTGAACCATGGTGTTGGAGAAGACTCTTGAGAGTCCCTTGGACTGCAAGGAGATCCAACCAGTCCATCCTAAAGGAGATGAGTCCTGGATGTTCATTGGAAGGACTGATGTTGACGCTGAAACTCCAATATTTTGGCCACCTGATGCGAAGAGCTGACTCATTGGAAAAGACCCTGATGCTGGGAAAGATTGAGGGCAGGAGGAGAAGCGGACAACAGAGGATGAGATGGTTGGATGGCATCACCGACTCAGTGGAGATGAGTTTGGGTAAACTCCGGGAGTTGGTGATGGACAGGGAGGCCTGGTGTGCTATGGTTCATGAGGTCGCAAAGAGTCGGACACGACTCAGCAACTGCGGTGAACTGCACTGAACTGAGGTAGTACACTTTGAGAGAAAAAGCAAAGTGGGGATGCAGCATAGTAAGATCCCAAAATAAAAAAGAGAAAAAAGGAACTGGTGTCATACTCAGATGACTGGTCCGTGAAATAGGAAGGTATTCTTGTTCAGTAACAGCTTTGCTTATCTGTCTTCACTGGGGAGTGATATAGTCAGATACATATTGGAATTTTCCAGATTATTAAAACTGTTATCTTTCAAAGGCACTGAACCTTTTAAATTCAGCCATTTTTAAAAGACAATTTTTCTAACATATAAGGTTCCTTTTTGCTTTCTTGGCCAAGTTTATTGAATAATTTTATAATTTCCCTGTTCTTCATCATTTAAAATTGTTACGTGAATATCATGTTTTATTTTAGACTGTGAATAAGTTAGTATCTTCATGGCTAAAGTGAGATGGAGTGTTCCTTGTCCATTTAAAAATGACCCCAGACTGCTGTGCTTTTATCCTGCTTAAGTCATAGACTGTTAGTTACGGCAGCGATTAAGCTGCCAGTAAATAATACTAAGCCAGCAGTGCTTCTCCTATAGTTAGGGCTGGTGTATTTTGAAGTCATAAAACAAATGCCTAGAGCAGTGTGCAAAATAAGGTTTTTGGTTCAGGATAGTTATGAGCACTATATGAGTTTCGTGAGGCCTCCCTACATCTCTCCCCAGGCTGAGTTCATGCCGCCGTGCAGACAAATGTTGATAAGTATGCCGTTGCCGTAGTTAGACAGGAACTGTGTACTGTACGGATGAAGAAACTGTAGCAGGCAAGCTTCATGTGGTTAACAATCTCACTATGTTCAGCTGTGGTCAGTTTGTGTCCCTGGTTCAAGCTGTATAGTTAATGTGGCACTTGGGAAAACAAAAAAAGTTCTGATGGAAAAACTACAGAGATAATGAAGATGGGAATGTAACTTATTTTCAGGAAAGGTAAAGGGAAAAACCCTAGAGTTTTCCAACTTGGAAAACTCTGAGAAGCCTTTATGTAGTTAAAGTTACGCTGTGTTTGCTCTTGCAATAACTTGTAAGAATAGGGTTTCCTATAAATGATCAAAGGAATAGAATCCATCTCCAAAAGAGACCGCAGAATCAGTTTGTAAGCGGGATTGAAAGCATTATGTATTCTTCTTTGTCTAAAAAGTTTCTGTCTAAAGATGAGGGATAAGACTGCATTACTTCTTGAAGTCTCTTTCACCTCAAAATTCCAGAGACTCCCTGTCCCACTCTCTGTCCCACATTATATTTGAGGTCTCTTCAACTCTGCTTTTAAGTTATATTCTATTCTATCAAAGGTAATGGAACGGATGACATAGGTAATTAAAGATAGTGAGACATGAACTACACTGGCAGAGGATCTTTTACTGACTAGCTGTCTGTTCTTGGACAAGGTATTTTACTCTTCTCTGCCTCCAATTTCATAATCTCTTTGAGAATGGCCTGTAACCAGTTAAGTGAAATGTTTTGATAATTATAAACTACAATGAAGTAGTCTTGCGTTTGTAGGACTTTTTAAAAAAAGTTGTCTTAATAGTCTTTGCCAGGCCGTCTTTTTATTTTTAATGTAGATAGTCTGTGTCTGTCATTTTGCCCTGTACTAAATATTTATGGATATACTGCCATTTTTGTTCATTGTTTTATCATGATTTAAATAATTCTTGAAAGTATGATATAAATTTAGAATAATAAATTATTATCCTAGCTTTCAAAATATATGTAAAGTCATATACATACTTAAAATCTTACTAATTTTCATATTTTTGTTTGAACCATCAGAACAAGAAGATGTGACAGACTCAAAGCTTGCTTTGGACCAGAGTGTCACTCTCCAGTTTGACTTTCACTTTGAATCTCTTTCTATTGTACTTTATAACAATGATACCAGCCAGGTATGTAGTTAATATCTATATCTGGGAGAAGGTCCTTGGCTCTTGATATTCAATTTTAGAATGTTGTCATTTTTTTGATGTGGTTTTTCCTCTCAAGATTGATGTCTGTTAAATTCTATTTGGCCTATGGAGTATGCACTGGTCTTGCTCTCTGTTTGCACTTTGTTAGTGTTTTTAATCTTTCTAGGCTAAGGAGAGCTTTTTACTTTTTTCCAAGCATTATCAGCGCTAAAATATTTAGATCTAGCTTTAGGAGAAGTATTTTATATGTGGATAATTAGCTATATGTACAGTTTTATTACATAGTTATATATACATGCATATTTAACTATTTAAGGAAAATAATTTAGTGGCTTTGGGACCTTAGAGGGTTATTTTAAAATTTATGATTATCCATGATATATAAATGTTAATTATGTTTCTCTCTTTTTTTTTTTCCATTTATTTTTATTAGTTGGAGGCTAATTACTTTACAATATTGTAGTGGTTTTTGCCATACATTGACATGAATCAGCCATGGATTTACATGTGTTCCCCATCCCGATCCCCTCTCCCTGATTATGTTTCTCTTGAATAAACTTTTTATTTAGTAAGGATACTGATTAGTGAATTGAGGAACCAAAGTCAAGTGCCATTATGATTTGAACCACATAATGTGTCATTGATATTTTTTTAGAAACCTTTTTTATATAGTGTCTTCTAATAGATGTTTTTTATCATATCAGTTAATTAATATCATCATAATACTCATGCATATGATATAATAATACCCATAATAAGCACTTATTGTAAGTATTATATCTATTGTTTATGTCCATGTATATGTTTTGTTATGTTTCATATTGTTTTCTGAGAGTTATACAGTATTCATATATTATTACTGTTGGACCTTGGGCAAGTATCTGTCATTTGTGCAATAGACAGCATTAATTTTTTTTTTCAAATTTTATTGAAGTATAGTTGATTCACAGTGTTGCATTAATTTCTGCTGTATAGCAAAGTGATTCAGTTATATATATATTCATTTTTTATATTCTTTTCCATTATGGTATATCATAAGATATTGAATATAGTTCCCTGTGATATACAGTAGGACCTTGCTGTTTATCCATCCTATGTATAATAGTTTGCATCTACTCATCCCAAACTTCCAATCCTTGGCAGCCACAAGTCTGTTCTCTACCTCTGTGAGTCTGTTTTTGTTTTGTAAATATGTTCATTTGTGTCAACATTTTAAGATTCCACATATAAGTGATATTATATGGTATTTGTCTTTCTGACTTACTTCACTTAGTATGATAATCTCTAGTTCCATCCATGTTCCTGCAAATGACATTATTTCATCCTTTTTATGGCTGAATCACCTTCCATTGTATATACGTACCATATCTTCTTTATCCATTCAATGGTTGTTTCCTTATCTTGGCTACTGTGAATAGTTCTGTATGAACATAGGGGTGCTTGTATCTTTTCAAATGTATTTCTGTCTGGATATATGCCTAGGTGTGTGATTGCTAGATCATATGGCAACTATATTTTTAAATTTCTAAGGAACTTCCATACTATTTTCCATAGTGGGTGTACCAGTTTATATTCCCACCAACAGTGCAGAAGGGTTTCCTTTTCTCCATACCCTCTCCAGCAGTTTGTTATTTGCAGACATTTTAATGATGGCCATTCTGACTGGTGTGAGGTGGCTGCCTTAATTTCTAATGTTTAACATTAATGTTAATAAAAGATCAGAAAATGACATAATGCAAAATGAACAGTTAAATATATTCTTCATTTCAATTAAGATACTATTATTCTACTGGCTGCCCAACCTTAGACTCTTGTTGTTTTCTTTTACTTCCTTCTTTGTTGATGTTCTTTATTCATTTGGACACCAAGTACTGTCAGTTTTTTCTTTGAGTGAACTTCTGTTCTTTCCTAGAAGTTCTCACTGCTGCATTATTTGAGGCTTCTTAGCTCACACATCGGAGAAGGAAATGGCAACCTGCTCCAGTACTCTTGCCTGGAAAATCCCATGGACGGAGGAGCCTGGTAGGCTGCAGTCTATGGGATCGCTAAGAGTCGGACACGACTGAGCAACTTCACTTTCCGTTTCCACTTTCATGCATTGGAGAAGGAAATGGCAACCCACTCCAGTGTTCTTGCTTGGAGAATCCCAGGGACGGGGGAGCCTGGTGGGCTGCCCTCTACGCGGTCGCACAGAGTCGGACAAAACTGAAGCGACTTAGCAGCAGCAGCAGCTCACACAGTATTGCAGTGGCTTCCTTGTTTGTTGCTCTTTGTCCTTTCATTCAGCTTAGACATTGGCACAAGTTCAGGTTCCTCAGTGTCATGTAGCCGTTTACAGATTCCCATTCTACTTAGAAAACACTCAGTTTTACATTATGTGAATTTTAACTTATTAAAAAAGACCATGCAGTGCCTCCAAATTGTCTACGTCAGTAACCATACCAGAAACTCTGTTATATTGTGATTAGTAGATGTGTCATTGGTCATTTCTATTAATAGTTACAAATCACAAGTTTGTGAACTATCTGTATTTTTATAAATTAAAGGCATTGCAACTTTCCAATAATAATTTCATTCTGACCCATTTACATGCCTTGTACTGTTTTGAGTAAGAGAAGATAGGCATTTAGAACCATGGTGCCAAGAATTGCCCACCAGCAGCACCCTTATATCAATACACTGGTCTGTAGTGAGCAATCACCGCTAAACCGAAAATCCTACTTCCCCAGAGATTTTCTCTCTCTGTGTTTTTTTTTTTGTTGTTGTTGTTGTTTTGCTTGGTTGGTTGGGTTTTGTTCTTTTAGTGTCTCAGCACACCTACAGAAATTTGAGCTATGTGTTGTCAGTTCAGTTCAGTCACGTCGGACTCTTTGCGACCCCATGAACCGCAGCATGCCAGGCCTCCCTGTCCATCACCAACTCCCAGAGTCCACCCAAACCCATGTCCATCGAGTCGGTGATGCCATCCAACCGTCTCATCCTCTGTCGTCCCCTTCTCCTCCTGCCCCCAATCTTTCCCAGCATCAGGGTCTTTTCCAATGAGTCAGCTCTTCCCATCAGGTGGTCAAAATATTGGAGTTTCAGCTTCAGCATCAGTCCTTCCAATGAACACCCAGGACTGATCTCCTTTAGGATGGACTGGTTGGATCTCCTTGCAGTCCAAGGGACTCTCAAGAGTCTTCTATGTGTTATGGTGGAATACATATTGAGTTCGTTTTTCCTTAAAGTTTAAATCTTGAGGGTTTGAGACCATGGGTAGGCCTCTACATTCCTTCCCAGACTTCTTTCCCTACTTTTCTTTTATTGAAATATTCAAGCCTGAGATGCCTGCGTGTACATTATGCCCCCAGAGCATCTTGAACGGTTTACTCATGTTCTTTGTCTGTCTAGAATGCCTTCTACCCCTCTTCGCCTGATTCCAATCAATCTCTGAAGTTCGGTTAGTTCTCATGTTCTTCATGAATTTTTCCTAGCCCACAGTTATCTCTTTGACCCTATGAGCTTTTGCTGTTTTTATTCTTTACCTAATCTCTTAATATTCTTTGTGGAATATGGGGAGATGCAAGTATGAATAAATAAGTGACAATATATCATTTTTTAATTGCTTACAAATTATAGCATCTCCTTGTGATGTTCCTTGTAATAAATTTCCGTTTTTTTTTTTCAATTAGAGTATAAGCTTACTAAGATCACGTACCATGCTTTATCCTTTCTCATAAAGCCTTTAGTTCCTATCACAGAGTGTTTTACAGAAGAGCTCATTAAATATTTATAAGTTAGAGTGATTAATTGACAGTTTCCTGATTTACTTTTTGCATTGAACTGTAAATCAGAAAATTTTATGTATTAACCCTTGTTGAATGTCAGCATACACACTTGGGTATTTATTTGCATGTGCATATACAATCACAAACATGCATATTATTCTTTGTTCCAGTTTTAATACTCATACTTTAAAAATTTGCTTTTAATCTCTGAGTTAAGAGATATATTTAAAAGTAATTACATAACACCTGAAGATAATTGATTCTTTTGCTTGAAAAATATACCACAGGAATCCAAACTTGCATTTCATAATGACAGTTTCCGGCTCGGTGAACTCAGGCTCCATCTTATGGCCTCTTCAGGGAAGATGTTTAAGGATGGCTCATTGAATGTCAGTATTAAACTTAAGACCTGCACTCTTGATGATCTCAGAGAAGGAATTGAGAGAGCAACATCAAGGTTTGTCATTTCTCAATTTGCTGTACATGTAAAAGGTTGACATTGTGCTTGGCATTGTTAACTTGATTGCTTGGCTTCAGATGGTCAGAAGGGGTCTTTTGATCATCCTTTTAGGGATTCTGTTCCTTGGGATTATCAACATAGGTCTTTGGTCATATTTCATTTTGAAGTGCATCAAGAAACTGTGCTAATTTCAGATTCAGTTGCTTTTATGTTTGAATTAAAGGGAAGTTTAATAATATTGTCTTAAAAGTGGGAACTAAGAAAATGTAAGAATTTTAATAGTGAATTCCACGTGGTGTGGTTCATTAGTGGTATATTTTTGTAAATTGTTTTCAGTAGGCAGAATCTTTTTTCAAAAAAGCCTTCAATTTATGGATCTTTCTTTTGTATATATGTTTTAAAACAGTTCTGTAAAATTTCTTTAAAAGTTTTAGTAGATCAACTATACTTAAGTTGAAAGAAAAAACCCTGCAGGATTAAAGAAAGTTTTAGCAGAAATGGAATCCCTAATTTTCACATTTATCAGCTCATTTTGAAAGACAGCTTCATGTCACCTTACTACAGAGTGAGAAATATGCAACTTTAGTAGCCTAATTATATTTTTATTCCTTTCACAAATAATGAGATACGTAATGTTTTTGTCCTTGATTATTTTTGGAGAATACTGTTCTGCTGCTTGAGCCCTTTGTCTTTCTAAGAGATGAATAAATGAGGGAAGAGTGCTTTCATGCATCCAACTTTTCTAGTTTGCAAACTTTGTGTCTTGGCATAGCAGTCTAGGCAAGGGTGATAAAGACCATGCTTCTGTTTCATAGCC